>NC_056523.1:254584158-254627447 GCF_019175285.1 Sceloporus undulatus
AATGCCATCAGAAAAGTCTGAGTTTCACAGAATAACGCCTTAAAAATAATCACTGAAGCTTACAGATTTATACTTGCTCGTACACTAGCCACAGAAAGTGGAAATCTCTTGAGACTGTTGAGTCCCTAAACACATATTGTTCAGACATTTATGATTTCTCTCTATCCTTTCTCAACAGATAAAAATAGTAGGTTTACTAGGGGCTCCAAAGGATGAAATGTGATTTAAGTTTCATGATTTCCAGCCCTCTGTTTCAGTTCTTAGGTCATACTGATCTTAAAACTCATCCTAATAATTCAGTACTTGTGAGTAAACTAATTAAATTTATATTTAATACACTTTCTCATTGATTAGACCATCCTAAATAAATAAATAATCCATTTCATTTGGTATTGTAACCCACAGAAAACATTTGAAGATACTCCATGAATTCACATGGGGTAGAACAATCCCCATCAGTTCTGACTTAACATGCCTCTATTTAGGTTTTCTTTTAAAATTGCTTTCATAGAATGAGGTGGTTTTTCTGGGTGGCGGCTTCTTCTTCTTCGTTTTAATGCTGTTTTGTTTTGTTTTTGCCAACCTTGAGCTGGACTGTTAAATGGAGCTCCCTTCTCCACCAGCAAACTATCAAAATATGAATGTACTCTTATCTATTTAGGAAATAAGTTTCTCTTTTTTTAAAATTAAGAACATAATGCAATATGAGGCAAAATTAGCATTTCATTGAAAACATAGCACAGGTAAGATGATAACTTATAAGGCCAGGCTGACTATTTTCTTTTGTAGAGAATGCATCCCAGATACTCTATAGAGCTCTTTTGATACCATCACAACTTTCAATTGTCTCAATTTTGTAGGGACAGTCTTGATTAAAGTTATGTTGTCCCATTTGCTTGGTTGCTTTTAAGATATCCCAGTTCTCTCTCTCTCTCTCTTTTCCCCTGCCTTTGTCTTCATCTTATTTCAGTTACTGCAAACTTAGTTCTAAGTTTAAAAGTAGTTTGCACTCAATTAACTTAGCAGGAGAGAGAGTCAAGTATTGCCCTTTTCAGTAAGCTCAGGCAAAAACAAGTTGTTGCATCCTCTTCTAGCTTCTTCATTCATGACTTTTGCCATCTTGACTGCACTTTGATATTGCTTGGCCATATGTGTCCCAGTTTTCCTATATGAAATGTTTGAGGGTATGTAAACAAATATAATCAATGGAGGCCTGGTATCAAATTATTCTCAGCAGCCAAATGGGCCACAGAAACTACAAGACAATTCAATAATGTTGCCAACACAGTTGCCTCATATTTTTCAGCTTCAAGACATGTTCAATCTTCCTAAAATACTTTCTGCTTATTTGCAGTGTTACTTTTTGGAAGTGCTCTGAAAAAGCGTAAATACTTGAAGTGGGGTGCCAACTTATAAGTCTTGGAAGGTGTGAAAACTGCTTTCATGGAGAGGGTTGAATTTCTTTCCATCCTATTCCTCACTCCTTCTGGTTGGAGGGCCAGGAAAACAGGACTATTCTTAATTAGTATTTGGGGGGAAAGCCCATAACTGAATCCAGATTCTCTATTAGACTCTCTAACTGCACAGCTAAGGCCTAGATGTTCCTGCTTATATGACACATAAGTGACACTGAGTGATAGGTTGGGAGAACCACAGCACTCCCCATTGACACCTGCTGGAACAAGCACCCTTTCTGCCAGCTACTAATATTCACATTTCCGCTGCTGACAGTAGACTGTGAGAACAGTGTCTGACAGTAACATTTAACTGCAGACTGGCATGTTTACTGGGTTTTGGAGCATCACTGCAACTTGCCACACTGCCAGCACTCCATTGTCAGGTTTGCCCCTCCCACCCATAATACAGCACTACAGCTGACCCCCAAAGTTCCCCAGAACTCCCAATATTTCACCCTCTCTCTCTCTCTCTCTCTCTCAAACTGTTAAGAATGCGGGAAGAGCAAATCTGACAATGGAGTGCCCATTTAGGTGTTGTTTGCTGGCAATCTGGCAATGTTGCAGTGATGCTCCAAAACCCAGTAAACATGCCAGTCCGCAGTTAAGTGTTACTGTTTTCTAAGTCCTCTCCCCCTCTCTCTGTTTTAGTCCCCAGAGATTTAAAACTGAAGGTTAACATGCTACTTCCTTCCTGGTTTTTAAAAAGTCCTTTCCTAGGTTTAAAACAAATGGCAGGTTTCATGACCCAAAGATCAAGGGAATAGTTCTGATCTTCAAACAATTTCCAGGAAAAAGTAGAGGTAAAATATGCATGGGTTGGATGATTTGGTGTGGGAGAGTTGCATCTCTGTTTTCTGAAATCAGTGTTAGATGTTTTCTCTTCAAAAGAAATTTAAATACTTTCTCTTCACATGGTGCAGACTGGGGTGGCCAATCCTGACAACTACCAGGATTGAAGGGTCTCACTGTCTTCCCTTCATCCAAGCAAGACACCAATAGGTTTCCAGCCATGGCTTCCTGGTAAGATATGAAGGATCAATGAATATTTCTTTGACCATACCTCAGGTATGGGAACAAATGTGAGACAAAAGCTTCAATTCTTGACAATATTCTCTGTGCCCTAAGGAACTTAGGGCCTCTACAGACCAGCACTAAATGCCAGCATCAGGACGGAGTGGGGGTGTGGCAAGCACACACCACACACCCTGACCACCCCCATGCCGGCATGACACCGCACACCTTATTGCACAGTGGGAGGTGTCACGGTACACCCTTGCCACAGTGTGTACACGTGCTACACCAAAGGAGTGCTGAAAAGCTGCAGCACCAGTGGCTATGGCACCCTTTCGGTGGCACAAAAAGGAGCCGCTTTTTGTGGCTCCTTTTTTTGCCATGGAAAGGCCAGATCGAGGCCATGGTGTGTGGTTGCTGCAGCCCTGATCTCACTGCCCCTTAGGGGCTGTCTGTACAGCCCCTTAGTTTGCCCCATGTTTTAAAAAATATAAAATGCACTTAAGACTGAATTTGAATGATTGCTGTAATAAAAATGTAGTGTTTGTGAAAAAGAGGAAGATTTTTAAAAAGTGATTTTGAGGACTTCCTTGAAAATTTGAGCCCTTATTTATACTTGTTATTTAATTGAAGGTAGAGATTTGATCTTATATTGTTCAACGTTTACACATGAGAATAAAGAAGTTGTTTTTAAAACCATCTGTTGCAGATTAGAGAAGAAAGAGAAAAAATGAATGCTTTCTGTGCCTTTCAGAATGGGAGATTCCTATTAAATCTGCCAAATCACTCAAAGATACCAAATGCTGCAGGGATTCCTTATTATTATTCCTGTCAATTGGCTGCAAAACTGCCCTTCCTCCACACAATGAGAATTCAAATTCTGAAGGAGTTTTGGAAGGGAGGGGTAAGTCTTCAGAAAAGAATCACAACATTTTGAGTTACATTTCAAGAGTGACAGAATGTTGGTGCAACCTTATTTGCACTTAATATATTACCATAAACATATTTATCTAGAGGGAAAATCTACTCTGTTTTCAATGAATCTTGCCTTCAAGTGTCTGCATGCATGGGTTCAAACCATAAGCAGTGTGTCAAATTGTTTTCAAATTAGGTAGAGATAACAGACTATTTACTTTCACTATAAGAATCACAGGACTGTCCCCAGATTTTCTGGAAGAAGAGCACTCAGTCTGATATCGAATGCATTGAATTGTTATGAAGATGGATAAATAAGTAACATAGGAATATATTTTATAGCCTGCTACAGAAAGGATAAAGATTTAGTGCAGAGGTAAACAACACTCACATAAGCATATGCTATTAATGCTGAGGACCACTTCACATTAAAAGATAAGACTTCCATTACAGGTGGACCAAATCTACTCTGTAAAAATTAAAGGGCTTTGACATGACTGGAAAAAAAGCACATAATGACGATCTATGATTAATTATTGCTTCATGGAGCACTGAATATTTTAGACTCTTGAATGCCTTTCAGTGCTACCTAGTGGAGGCACAGAAGAAGAAGAAAAATCTTAATGTGAAATGCCCTAAGACGATCAGAAAAAAGTAGTTCATGCCATTGTTTCTTTTTTATATGGTTTCGTCACTTTTGAAAAGAGGCTAGGAAAGCTGTTGCTTTGGCATGCCTTCACTTTCCTTCAGCTCCTAAGGAACAAAACGTGTGTTAACATGGCATTCGTTGGGCTGTTGTATACCCTATTACCTCCAATAATTGCAGAGTCACTCCTTATTGCATTAGCTAAAGGCTCTCCCTCATCTATTGGTCCCGAATGATCTGCAGCAGAAAAAAAAAAAAGGAAAATGACAAAGGCAAGCAAAGAGGAAAGTTCTCAAGATATCCATATAAACAACCGAGGTCTGAATACTGTATGTAATTCCATACAGTTATTAACACAGGATGTACAGTCTATGGTGCTTACACAAGGCTGCTAAGAGAAAGATACTGCTTTTCAAAGTTGCATTGTGTATAGCTAAACACACCTGCATGCACACATGCACAGACAGAGGAAAAGACAAAGGTTGGACAGCAGGGTTTAGAAAAGCCAACACCTGTGTACCCCCATCCTTAGATAGCATACGAATATTTGTTGAAAATTCTGAACCACTATCTAGTTTTCTTACTTCAGAGAGTCAAACAAATGAGAACCATATGCTTACTACCTGCAAGTGAATGGGTTGTTTCACTTGACATTGAATCAGATCCTGTTAAAGTGCCACAGTTGGATTCCATGAAATGCCCTTTCACCGTAATTGGAACTGAGTTCAAATGGTGCAGTGCAGCTTTCAAAGGAGCAATGTGATTGAACTGCACTGAAGAGAGACATCCGATAAACCCCTGAGAGTTTGCCTTCATGGTATCTGGGTCTACATCACTATTCTCTCCTAATCAAAAGAAACAGAATACAATTAATCATAGTGCTAATGTACAAAACTAGAAGACAGATGAATAATTGAATAATTAACCTGATACTCCACGTTTCTGTGAATTATGACACAAATTTGCTATCTTCCCCCATTTCCAACCTGACATTAAAAATAAAAATACCATCAAATGTTGTTGTGGTGTGCCTTCAAGTCATTTCTGACTTGGCAGCCCTAAGGTGAGCCTATCATGAGCTTTTTGGGGGTTGAGACTGTGTGACTCACCCAAAGTCACCCAGAAGTTTCCATGGCTGAGCAGGGAATTGAGCCCTAATTTCCAGAGTCTAAGGCCTATGCTCAAGCCACTGTACCACACTGGTTCTCACAGTCAAATACAGTCCACTTTAAAGACGAAAATGATGACTGCTGACTGGCTGGCAGAGACTCTTTTAAATGGTATAGCAAATTCCAGAGGGGGGGGGGATAAAGTTCTGCTAAGATATTGAAATTAGTATGTATCTGCCTTCCCATTCTATGCATTCATAGAGATCAAAAGGCAATGGAAAATAATCTCAGCCATAAAAATGTACACTAGGCCGGCACAGTTGACTTGACTGAATGTTGAATTGAATCAAGCTGGCTGATTCAGGCCAGTCTCTATAATTTCAGGCTGATCTGTATCAGCTCTGGATAAATTGAGACTGGCCCACCTCAGCACAGCACAGTCCAAATTGATTTTGTCTGATTCAGAGTCTCAGATAACAAAATTAAGCAGGGGAAATTCAATGTGCCTCCACCATGACTGTATATGAAATGGCTGAGTAAAGTGATGTAGAGGGGTAGGAGGACAGCAGGGCTTTAAAACAGTAAACTATTTTCCTCAAATTATTTTTTTAATCAAATTTTACGTATACCTTGGCACAACTGCTCCCCCAGCAAACTTTCTGACATTTGGTTGGGTTGAGCCCCTGTTTAGAATCTACCATATCTGCAGAGTTAATACAGATATGTAAAATAAGCATAAAGTTATAATTTTTTTGATTATAATTTTTATAACTCCCCAATGCAAATCATTTGGGGAGAACTGGTGATCCAAATTTCCAAATATCAATTAAAATTGTGGTCTGTATAAAATCAAGGCCAGATCTGAAGAAATGAATCAGGCTCCAAAGCAAAATGGTGGCCTTGTTCAAATGTCTACCATTATAAAGCAGCCTTTTACAGAAACTATTACATAATTGAAATTAAAATGGCTTGAAAAATCCAGAATACAAATACTTTGCTGCTGTTGCTGAAATTCTGTATTTTATTTTTTGTTTAGATGTAAGCCTTGCACAGATTATTATTATTTACTTGATACACACATAGGCTGGCATCTTGTTAGGGACATACGTACCGAATATACCTGTGTATATGTTGACCTCACATATAAGTTAAGGGCAAGTTCTGGGGCCAAAATTATGGATTTTGTTATTACTCACAGATAAGTTGAGGGCAAAACTTAGGGCATGTAACAAAGGATGTAAAGGATGAAGCAAAGAAAAACAATGTCAAAGAAGTGACAAAATTCCAGCAGGCATAACTGTTTGTGCTCACCCTAAAGACTACATAAATGAGGAGGGAACTATGGTAAATGGTGGCTGTGCAATGTGTATTGGAAGTGACCAGGTGCAGGTGGAACTACAAAAATGCACACAACAAAAATCAATGAAAGGGAAACCAAAGAAAAAGGCAACTACACTAGCAGTGATTACAGCCTTAAACTTTAATGTGATAGCTTTGTGTTATTAATCCAGAAAAACTGGCAAAAAAACACAGATATATCACTCAAATCCTTCAAAGACTAATTCTATTGCTGGAATAACTGAATAAATGGTGGGACTGTTCTTTGTTGACATTGGCGCTAGACATATGAGAAGAAAGGGATGGCCAGAGACCTTCCCTTTCTTCTGCGGATTGCTGTCGTAAAAACCGCATGGCTGTGGCAACAATCTGGCTCAAAAAGGATCTCCGAAACAGAGCTCCTTTTCACAGTGTCATAAGGGCTGTGACGCAGCTCTTATGACGCTGCTTCTCACTAGCGCTGTTTGGGTGCTCTTGCACACTTATGTCACCAGGCTGCACCCCGTGTGGACGGGGCTGCAGCCTTATGATGTAATGGCGCTGATATAAGGACTCAGCGAATGTAGACGCTGAGCCACGCCGAGCCCTTATATCGCTGCCGCTATGCCACTTCATGCCAGTATGTACCGGCCCACTATTGGCATAAACACCATTTGCACTATTACTGTACTATTGAATTTTTATTCGCTGCTGTTTCATCTTTGTCTTTGTAGTTGGCATCTTCTTTGGTGCCATCCACAGCATTGCTAATGCCACATTTTAGGAATGATTTACTCACCATTTCTGATGGAACTGAATGCCAAATATCATTTACCTGTTTTATTATCAAATCAATGTCTGGTTTCATCAGTTTCTCTACTTTCGTTCACTTTGCTTGACAAGAACACACCAATTATTGCCACATATTGCACAATTAGTCCTTGAAAGGCTTGTTGAGACAAATATCCACAGAATGCAGCACTGATGTTAGGCCACCTGGAATCAGTACTAACCAATTTTCTTCACCATTTCCTTTGCTTCATTCTTGACTTCCTGAGTGACATCTGCATGGAACATATCCCACACCAATAATAATGGGTGTGATGTTAGTTCCATGCCTGATCACCTACTCCACACATTGCACATTTAGTGCCCTCCTCATCCATGCATCCTTTAAGGTGAATAGGAACAGTTATGCCTGGTTTTTTCCCCTCAGTTCTTTGGCATTGATTTTCTTTTAAATACTATCACTGGGCCCAGTTTTGTGCCATCTGCCAGACAAGATGCAACATGAGCTGCGATGGAGGAATGGGGACCTTCCCCCTCACTCAGTCTGTCAGTCATTTGTTGTGCTTTTGGGATTGTGGGCAGATACCTGCATGCCTCAAGCCAGAAGGAGTTTGCTGAGTTGCTTTTCAATGATCTACTTCGTCAACCCTCTGCCCTGGTTGCTTGATCTTGGGTGATTGTTTTGGAGGTTTCTTTCTACTGGGAGGGGGGAGTCAAGGAAGCAACCCCCCAAATGTCTCCTGGAATTGTCAGAAGCACCAAGAAAACTTATCCTGACTTGATGTGCACTCTAGGGCCTTTTTGGCAGCCTTGGCTTCCTCCCTACCTTCCTGGGTAGCCTTGACTCCCATGAAAGCAGCATTGACCTGTGGATAAATCAGCCCAGATTTTAAAGATTCATTTCATTTTTTAATTAAATGTCTTGATTTATAGTTGAGTATATGTATGTGTAACATCTGCTTGTGTGTGTCCTTTTTGGAGGCATGCCACAGTTTGTTATTCCATCTAGTCCTTCCTTTCTCTACATGAATTTGTGGATTACATCAGTGCTGAGACCTCTGGAGGACCCCGGAGGATCCCAGCAGTGCTATAATCATTTTGTATGTAGCTATGGGGAAATAGCCAGATGATTTTCTGATCCTATCCAGTCTATAAGGCATGGAATAGCTGTGGGTGGAGATAAGTCTGGACAAGTGGTTTAAGGCTCAGCATAGCATAGGTCCACATATAGAATTACCACACTACACTGAGCATGTTGAACAGCAGCCTTAATGTGTGCATGCGCAGAGGGAGGAGGAATCATTTTAGCTAAACTACCTTACCATCATTTTGATCTCTGTAATAAATCATGTATAAAATGATTCTGATGTACAATGAGGCATATAATATTCATTGCACAAGAGATAAGACTGTGGAATTCACATTTCCTCAAAGATAATGAGAAACATCATTCCATGAAGTTGAATCTATTTCACATTATGTAACCTATCACTATATCAATACTAGCAAGTATTATATTTTGGAATCCAAGCCTGCCTGATGATGGTAATCAGTGCCATTCTTTCAGTAAACACCTGTATGCTAATTTGCTCCTATCAACAGGATAATATTATGCAGAGCTCAATTTCAACATGTCGTGAAGATTGCATTAGGTTATGGCAAAATGTCATGGCAACATCTTTATCAGGAATCCATTGTATGAGCAGAAGCAAACTTTTTCATAGCATAGTCCTAAAAACTGTGATACAGTTATGCCTGCATAAACATATATCCTTCAGAACACCAAATAAGTACAAGATTCTACCACATAGGTTTGCACAAAAGTTTCAGTATCACTGATACATGCTGATCTGGATACAGCATTTCCATAAATTCATTATCACTCTCCTAAAGACTAGTAGGGACTGTGTGGGGTGGGGTTTTCATCCCAACCCAAAATGCTGAAAACCTGTCCAGGAGCCCTGGTGGCGCACTGGTTAAATCCTGGTACTGCAGACACAACATCGCAAGTTATATCCCTGGGCTCCAAGGTTGACTCAATATTCCATCCTTTCAAAGGTCAAGAAAATGAGTATCCAGCTTGTTAGGGGTAATTGTTTTATAGATTAGAATGTGCTGAGTTCACTATAAAGTAGTAGTGAAAGGTAAATGCTTTTGCTATTGTTAAATAGTATAGTCCAGTACTAAGGCTGTTGCCACACCGCAAAATTAATGCAGTTTGACATTGCTTTAACTGTCATAGTTCCATCCTATGACATTTCAGGATTTGTAGTTTGTCGTAGCACCAGAGCTCTCTGACAGAGAAGGTTAAATATCTCACAAAAGTACAAATTCCAGAATTCTGAAAAGCAGATGAAGTCTAAGTTATGTACTTAATATAGTGTCCCATGCTCTGGACCAGGAATCTCTACAACTATAGGTAGATGAAACCTTGAAACCTTTAACTACTGACATTAAAAAGCATTAATATCTGGAGGGAAGCAGATTCTGATAACAATGAAATACCCAAGGATATCAAAGATATACTCAAGAAATATTTCAAGTAAATATTTTTAGCATTACTGATTTTGTTACAAATCTGCATCTATATAGGCATTCTTAAAAGATTTGGGTACAAATGCATATAGAATATATATAATAGATCCAGTTTTAAAATAAATGGAAACAGTTTCAGTTCTGAAGCCAATGTTAAAGTTTGTGAGTCAGTAGTATCTTTTTTTTAAAAAGTTTAAGGCAGTTAACAAAACAATAGCAGCCACACCGCACCTTTGTAAATGTTGCAGAAAAACAGAAAAATAAATGTTGGTAACACAGGAAATTTAGGAGTGTGTTTGTAGGTATGGTGTCATTTTTTGAATTGTGTATGATCTCTGAACTGTTCTTTGTTCAATGGTATTTTGAAATTGTTCAGAAAATGAAGGTAAAATCATTCCACTTAGAGACTTCAACAACAAGCCTATTTCCATTTCTTTCTCACCCATTTATCCTCAGAAAAGAAGAGGTAACGCTTAGAAAATTCATAGCACATAACAACTCTCAACAAAACAGGGTAATTATGAGATTCTTCTTAGCTTGTCTATCAACTTGATTTCAACCATTTCTATAAAGCATACGTTAACACTGACTCTTTTGTTTGTACAAAAAGTGTTGCAGTTTGGCTGGCATCATTTTTCACATCACTTTTAGATGTTGATGACCACCGAGTTACAGCAGGATACTAAATCTTGCCACTGAAAATGGAAATTTCTTTACAAAAAATGCAGCCTATGGGTATACTTTCTTTAACTCCATGTTTTAAATTTCAGGTGCAAAATGTGGTTGACACAACAAATATTAAAATTGCAAATTCTTCAGCAAAGATTTCCCTTTCCATTTTTTATCAATAGAAGTAAAACCCCGATTTTGCTCCCTATGCTAACTGAACCATGAGACTGCCATTTCCATGGAGCTAAAATTAAATTACACAAAGCATTAGTTCCTACTTAGGTTTAAGACAAGAAAACAGTGCAAGCACAAAGTTTGGAACATTGTAGAATTTTGACTCCGGAGGTCAGTAGGGTGTGTTATTCAGTTATCTAACTAGAATATAATGTTTTCAGGAAGCTATGAGCTGCATTATTTTTAAATATTTGGCCTTTGCATCCACATCCAGAATAAAGAGGTGAAGCACTTACTGTTTAACTGGAACATGTTTTATTACAATTTAAAATAACAAGGAAATTTGCAGTGATCACTTACTCATACAAACCCAACATTTAGCCAGCAATGTTTTTGTCTTCCTTGGCATATGGGCTGAAAAGATTACATTGGGAGGGCCTGAGGTATGTCAGTTGGTTTTCTGGACTGCTTTGTCTATTTAGGGAAGGCCAAGCCAAAGTCTGACTTCTTTGCTCCCTGCCAACCTTCCATCTATAGCATGGGCTGCAGTTAGTCATCTTCAGAGGATGGGTAGGATTTTTTTTTAAAACGTACCCTGAATGACTTTGGATGCAGACCTTTCAGCTACAATATGTAATTTGGGGATTTCTTCCTCAGGTTTGCATTATGTCACAAATGGTGAGGTGTAGACACTTACTTATTGAACAGCTACAGTTCAGGTATTCCCAGGGGCACCAGAAGGCAAGGGAAGATCACCCACATGCCTATCATTGTCAACTGGTGAGAGGGCTGAAGTGGGAGGTTCCTTACTCCAGGCCTGAACCTTCTTCAAGAGTGCTAGGCAGTGCCATTTGAGGGAATGTCTTGGGCCTTCACTCCCCTTTAAGGAAGCAAGTGATGATGGATGGAGAACGTTTCCTTCACAATTTGGAACCAAGCTTTGGGAAGCTTTGCCTAATCAGACCTCCTATGATCCTGTGCCATTATGTCCCATATCTGCTCTGTTGCAGATTCCTGTTATTTAATAAAATTGCAACAAGGTCTAACACAACATTGTTGTCTTGCCTTAACATTCCTTGGGGGAGGCCAAAGTGTTTAAGGAAGAAGCCATAATTTCCCCCCTGAATCAAGGTGAGCCACATCAATTCCTGATCTGAAAGAAATTGGTAGACTTCTTCCACACCATCTATTCATATATCTAGCTATGTTAAAAGAGACCCCACTATCATCATGTGCAACAGTCAAAGTTTCTTTTCTCCATTTCCCAGGTCCCAAGGCACTGAACGGCAGACATGGAAAATCTTGTCTTCCCATTTTAACATTTATAGGTATCAATCAATCAGATACAAGATGAACAAATCTATCAGTTTCACTTTCACTCACTTTCTCTTTTAAAATTCAGTTAATCCCATTTTGTTGTTTGAGACTGCTTTTATAAAAAAAGTTGTCAGATTAATGTGTATGGTTTTTTTTACTCTTTTTGGGAAAAATCATTAAAATGTAATTGATTCTTTTGCATATATATATATTTGCTAACACCTAATGATGTTCAAATGGTTTAAACTGACGAAGAAAAAACCAGCAAATCCTTACTCAGCCAAGGACCAGAGAGACCCTCTCACAGCCGCAGGAGTTTACCGCATACCATGCAGCTGCGAACAAGTCTACATAGGGACCACCAAACACAGTGTGCAAACAAGAATCAAGGAACACGAGAGACACTGCAGACTGGGCCAGCCAGAAAAATCAGCAGTAGCAGAACATGTTATAAACCATCCTGGACATAAAATGTTGTTTGAAAACACTGGAATTCTGGACCATGCCAACAGCTACCACAGGGAAGCCACTGCAATCCACAAACACCTAGTCAATTTCAACAGGAAAGAGGAAACCCTGAAAGTAAACAAGATTTGGTGTCCAGTCCTGAAAAATAGCCAGCTGAAGACTCAACAAATGCAAATGAGAAATGGGTCAGGGGCTTCCCAGCAGACAATGAGCACTAATGAAGCAGACACTAATCCTCCTTTGCATATCCTCCCACCCTGAGGCCTGCCATTAGCAACAAAACAATATACATGCAAATCAATCCTCCTGGTCATTATTTTGGATTTTTGGGGGGTGCCATCAGTTGGTGCAGCCTGCAGGGAAGATAAAGGTGGGATTGGCCTCCATCCCCAACACAATTGTCCACCACTGGTATATAGGCTCAAAAGTGTTAAATTAGGGATGACACCTTCAGAATGTGAACAAATGAATACGCACCACCATCTTTCCATTCACTATGTAAACAGAGTGAAATATTGACTGCTTGACATTTTAACAACATTGGAACTGAAGTAAAAAAACTGTCTCCAATTTAGGAGATTATCACACTGCCCTTTCTAGTCCTTTCCTCCCGAGTTAGGCATGGAATGTAAACTGTAATATGTGGTTTTGTTGCACACCTCCGTACCCAAGCATGAGGGATCCCATAGCCAATCGTGGCATCCCATACCCAATCTGGACTTCTCCTGCACCTTGCACAGAATGAGAAAATCTTATTCTTTCAAAAAGTGCAGGAGAAGTCTGGATTGGGTATGGGATGCCATGATCAGGTACGGGATGTCTCCTACCTGGGCACGGAGGTGTGTAATAAAATCTGTGTATTTCAGTTTACATCCCATGCCTAGCTTGGAAGAAAAGTAATAATCTCCATACTCCCAACCAACTTCAGAAGGTCTAAAGGCCAATATTTGACCACATGGACCTTTAGCAGGCCACAGCAAGCCTGAAAATATATTTTTTTAAAAAAACAGGACTTCTGGCCATTTCCAGTTTCATTTTTCAACCTTTGGAGCAACATGGGCTCTATCTCCACCCACCCCCACCAAAAAACATCCCATTCCTGGAACACTTAGGACTAGGGGAAACACAATTTGATTTCATTTATTTTTTTAAAATCCCCTGGAATCATCAGGAACCGTGAAGTCTGCACTGTGCTCTCTAGGTACCGCCATGTGCCCAGGATACAGCAAGTAAATACTAAATGTAAGTAGCTGCTGCTGATTTGACTGTATCTACTCTCTCTAAACATGGGTCTCTCAAGTCTTACTGCAGCTCTTTAACCATATATTGTGTGAGTCCTACTTCCTCAAACAATAACAGAGGAATATCACACTGACAGCTTTGATAGTATGTCATTAGCTCTTGCTGTACTGTAAGTTGTATCACTTGAACATCATCCATAGTTTAAACCATTTAAAAAGAGAACTTCTGTGATATTCACAATGATACATTGTTCAAAAGGAAGGGAATCTAGCCATGTGGACAACTAATTCATTTTCTTTACCTATAATTTGAGTGTGATTTAGCCTTTTCTTTGTTAGCCTGCACTGAAAATGGCATGTTTCATTATGCGTGATTACAAAATGGAGAAGATAAGTATAAAATTATTTTTAATGGAATCCAATTGCTCATCGTGCTAGAAGCACTTACCGGTGATTATATATGCACTTTGACAAGAATGAAGCTTCCACCTTGATTGTCACTCTCTGCCTAATCAAATCCGAAAAGGAAATGTTTCTCAACAAGATTAGAGTTACTATTATTATTTTGTATGTGATGTCATTTTTGAACTATGTTTTTGGAAAAAAAATTCTACAGCACTATACTTACCCAAGATTTTGCCAAGAATGAGTGATTTGACTGCATTGAACTGTGTATCTGAAGACAGAAAGAACTTCATCTTTTCATTTTGGTTGACCTTCCATATTGTTTAGTGCGATATAAAAGGTAGCATAATCAAAGATAATGCATTTGTAGTATAAGGAAAAATGAAAGGGAAAAAAAAAAGGGGGGGGGTAAAGCTTGTCAGTAACATTTATCAGAGAAATGCTAAAATCTTATTTCATTTATTAAATGCCCATAACAGTTTTATAAACAGAGGGCCTAAAGCTGCTTCGGATCACTTTGGATATATGCTGTTTAAATGATGCATGCATCCTAAGAGTCTGGAAGCCATGCCAAAGCCATGCTCCATCCTAAGGACTGGAATGTGGCTTTGGTGCAGCTTCCGGACTCTTAGGTTGCATGTATCATTTAAACAGCATATCTCCAAAGTGACCCAAAGCAGCTTTATTTTGGCCTGTCTGTACGGGGCCAAAGTGATATATATATTCTTCTCTTGAACACTTATTATTCCTGACATACTGTTTAAGCAATTGCAATATTGAAACAGCTTTTTAAAAAAAGTTTTGGTAGCACCTCTATATTTATCGCTAAGTAAATACAGCATAACTTGCAAAGCTTCCACAGCAAACGTAAATGCTGGAAAGGAGCTATGCATTTTAAACAATTAAATACATTGCTGTGAAAGTCTCCATGTCATTACATTTTTGCCTTAAAATGCTGATGACAGCATATATCTGCGCTCCACCAGCTCCTATCCCAATATATTTTTGACTGAGACGTTTCTACAATAGAGGCTGTTCAGTGCCACACCATTCAGATATGATTTATGCATGTTAATCTTCCAGTTCTCTTAGAAATTGTGTAATGAAGTGGGAATAAATACATTATACAAGTAACATTTCCATTAATCTTAACAGAAGTGCATATTCCCTTGAATTAACTAAGAGTCTTGAGTTATATTACATGTTGAAAATCTGATACAAGCTATCTGTATTTTCTTTCAAAATAAATCTATAAAGTCTACATTCAGTCTTATTCTGATGAAGCCAAAATGAATTGCATATCATATGTTGCTGTGTTCAAGTGTCAACTTTTCAGCAATGTTGAAGTAGGCAACATTTCCCATAGTAGATAAAAGCATTCTGTCCCATTTTTGTGTCTCATCTAGCTGTTTTACCTGTTTCAAGCAAGTCTTGGGGAAAGTTAACTTCCAACCTTGCAATGTCCAGGTTTTAGTATGTTTTAATATGTATGTTTTAATATGTCACGCAGTGAAGTAGAAACACCTTAGTTCAGTGGTTCTCAAACTTTTTACCTTTGTGAACCCCTTTTACATCCACATGCAAACATCACACCCCCTCTCCACATAGTAATGAATAAAAATATTGTTGTTTCTTTAGTGTGCATATTTTCATTTGTACATTCATGTATATAAACATTTCAACATTTTATAAGAACATAACATTGTCCAAATTAGAACATTTACATTTGTTATGTTTTCATTCCTTTGATAACTTTACCTGTTCCTATTCTTTGGAAGCCAAAAGTATATATGTAAATGTTCAACTGCAATGTTAGAAATGTGGAAACTAAGAAAATTTTCAACAGAAGGCGCACCATTCTCATAATTATTCTCTTCATACAGCACATCTGTATGTGTCCCTTTACTTCCTTGAACACTTTTTTCAAATACAGAAAGCAGTTTATTGAGGGACCCATGATTTATTTATTTATTTTAATTTGCTTCAGGACTTATCCTCTTTAGTGATTATCTACTATTGCTATCACTATTACTGTTTTACATTACCTCCACAAAGACTTTTTCTTCCTCTCTGTTAATCTTCACACTGTGAAGCTGCCCATCAGCCATTCCTCTGAAATTGATGCTAAAGATATCAGGATCTTGATGACTATCTAGCTTGTACCTTATTTGTAAGCTTCCTTAAAAAACAGGGGAAATTATATTTTAGTTTTGAGGCTGTCATTTATATGACACAGCTATGTAATATTTCCTTTATAAAAAGAAACGCATCTGAAAAATCATTGTGAAAGAATATTTATCTAGTCAAAATATTTTAGGGTTAGACACAGAAACACAGATTATTCAAAAACACTCACAGAAAAGGAATAATATATCTTAGGATAAAACATGAATAATTTTACCTAAGAAATTACAGTATGATAGACAGCAAGAACATTTTCCATTGTATTAGAGGCACAGCCCAGTGTAAAAGCACTTTACTATTGTCCTCCAAAAGTATGTCGACTGAAACACATTAGAGAACTAAAAACATCATATTGACATATAAAAATGCAGTACCATCTTCACATATTTTATCATTACCAGATGTGTTCATGTTTGGTATACCAAGTTGGTATTACTTTTACTTAATGGCCACTGCAGCTTTCAGTGGAAAAGGAAATAATTGTCATAGAAATATAAACTCTCCAAATTTTGGGGCTGTACAGATGGGCAGGAAGGGGTGGCGAGACACCACCCCTTTCTGCCTCGCATCATTGCCATGATGACCGCATGGCACCAGCAATGATGCACTGCAAAAAAGAATCATGAAACATGTCCTTTCCATGCTGCTGCCAAGGTGCCTTTAGTGCCCTGGAGCGGCACGGTGATGTCTCTTGTGTGCCATACCGTTTAGAGGTAAGCACTAAGAAATTCCAAGCCCGGTTTCAAGTACAAAACCAAAAGTAATATTGTGTTGAGGATCTTCAAATTTCATTTTGTTTTACAGAAGTTTAAAGTTGGGATGACTCATGAATGCTAGTAAACATAGGTTTAATAAAGGTTTAAAGGCTAAAGCTGCAACTTAAACATAAATATTAAATCTTCTGACTATCTAGAAACTTTGGACTGGTACGGATGGGCCGTTTGCGGCAATGTAGGGCTCGATATGGCACCTCATCATATGCACCGAGCCCTACTATCGGTGCCATTACATCACAAGGCTGTGGCCCCATCCACAGGGTGCAGACTCGTGATGTAAGGTTGTCCGAGCTCCCAAAAGGCTCTGGGCAGAAAAAGCTGTCATAGGGCTGCATTATAGCACAAAAAGAGGCGGATGCTGCAGCACAGATGTGGGGCAAAGATGGGCAGCATGAAGCCGCCCATCTGTACTGCCCCTTGACTTCAGAGAGAATAATAGGGCCTCAGTCTAGCAAAAGAAAACTTTTAACTTAAAGGATCATGAACAGAGGCGGTTACAGACTGGCACTTTAGTGCGTGGAGCACACACTAGGGTTACAAAAGGGCGTGCTTCCGCACCGCCCTAACCCTAGTGCGTGCTCATCATGACCTAAACGGCGGCGGCCCTTCCATACGGCCGCCCCGTGAGGACGTCATGGCTGCGCGCCTCTATACGGGGGCGGCGCGGACGTGACGTCCTCAATCCGCAGCAGGGTGCCTAGTGCGCCCTTTCCGCGGACCAGGAAGGAGCTCCGTTTTGGAGCTCCTTCCTGGTCTGCGGCGCCGCTTTGCTTCGCGGGCACAGCCTTCAGATGGCTGCGCCCAGCGAAGCAGGGAGAAAGGGGCCAAGTGGCCCCTTTCTCGCCCCCTCCCGCTCTGCGGGGTGTCCTTGGGGCTTGAAGCCCCAAGGACACCCTTTTCAGGCTGCGGGGAGCGGCATTTTGCTGCTTCCCCGCGCCTGAAAAGCCGTGGATTGGGGCCTCCGCGGCTGCCGTTCTGGCAGCTCAGGCCCCGATCCGGCGGGGAAAGGGGCGGGTGCCAGCCCGCCTCAAAAGAGGCAGTCTTGTAACCCGCAGAGAGACCAAAATAAAGCTGCTTCGGGTCACTTTGGAGGTATGCTGTTTAAATGACACATGCCTTTTAAGAATCCAGAAGCTGTGCTCCAGTCCTATGACTGGAGCATGGCTTTGATGCACGTTCGGGCCTCTTGGACGCATGCATCATTTAACACGCATACTCCAAGTAACATGAAGCCACCTTTATTTTGCCCTCTCTGTTTCAGGCCCAATTATATATTCTAAAGGTTAAAATGATGATTTTCATGACAAAAAAAATGGTATGCTATTTGAATCTGTTTTTTCCTGAATTTTCTGTATCTTGGAACACCAGACTCCCCTATATAACGGCATTACGCTGGCAGTATGGCATGGGAAATCAGTATAAAGGTTGAGTCTCTCTTATCTGGAATGAAAGTCCAAGTAATTCAAAATCCATATTTTTAATGGTAGCTGAGATTGTGATACCTTTGTTTTCTCATGGTTCACTGTACAGAAACTTTGCTTCATGCATACATTTAAAAATATGTGTTAAAAACTGTCTTCAGCTAATGTATATGGTGTATCTACAAACATAAATTAAGTTCATGTTCAGACTATGTCTACGATATGTCATGCAACTATTCCAAAATCTGGAGGGGGAAAAATCCTAAATCCAAACTTTCTGGTAGCAAGCATTTTGGATCAGGGAGACTAAACCTGTAAACCCATTTACAGAGCTTACAATCAACCTGTAAATCCCTTTACAACCCCTTTATAATGCTTGGTAAAGTGTGGAGGCAAGTAGTAAAGGGAATACCATATTGCAAGTGGATTGATTCAATCAAGGAAAACTCATAATTCTGTTTCCGGAGCAGGGCTTTGTTGATACTGGGTATCATGGAAGTTTGCTATCCATAAAGGTAAAGGTAGTCCCTTGACATGAATGTCTAGTCATAAACCGACCAGTAGGGGGGTGGTGCTCATCTTTGTTTTAAGCCAAGAACCAGATTGCCTGAGTGTATTCATGTGGCCAGCATAACTACACAAGAAGTTGCTACCTTCCTACTGAGAAGTGGTACCTATTTATCTCCTTGCATTTGCATGCGCTTTCAAACGTCTAGGTTGCAGAAGCTGGGATTAGTGACAGGAGCTCACACCATCATGCAGCACTTGGACCTCAAAACTGCCAACTTTCTGATCTTCTGATCATCCGAACTGGTGTTCTTAATCACTAAGCCACACATCCATAGGTTTATCATAAGTCAAACCTGACTTGACATCAGTTAACAGCACCAAACCCTGCTGAATCTTGCAATTAGATTCAACAACATATTTATTATTGGTTGGTTGGTGGTTGGTTTTGAAAAAATACTGATATGATTCTGTTATTTTTGATCCTATGGGGTGAAACAGAGGGGGAAGGGGTTGGCTTGTAAGTGGCCATTCCAAATATGGATTTGAGCCATGGCAAACACATGCTGCCGCCCCAATCTGCCTTGCAGCAGGACAAAAAAGGAGCAGCAAAGATCCATTCCTTTTTTGGCTGGAGAAAAAAGTGGCTTTTCCCATCCCACAATGGCCCCATGGTGGCTTTAAGCCACTCCGGCAGCATGTGGCATATAAATGCCGTGCTGCTGGAGCGCCTTGAAGCCACTCACATCTGGAAAGCTGGCCGACACTGTAGGCAGCTTTAGGGTGGCATGGGAGCATGTGGTGTGAACGCCGTCTCCCAAGCCACCTGGATGGTGACTTTAAAGGGCCATCTGTTCCGGCCCTATTTTACTAATGCTTATGTATCTCTGTTAGTCAGCTATTTCCCCAAGTACGGGAAGTGAGACATGAAGTAGTTCCAAGATGGCATGGATAAGAAGAAAAAAACTATAACCTTCTGAAGTCAAACTCAGCCCATCTATTTTAAAAATCATAAATATAGTTATGAAGTGTTTTGTGATTCATATGTAAATGCAGATTCTAATATATGTCCCGTTTTGCTCACTTATTTTTTTCATAAATCAAATAGATTACTTGGAAGCTTGTTTATAAATATGATGACAGAAAATTTGTTACCATTTTTTGTTTGCCAAACCATCTCGTATCAGGATATTTTGTATTTGGAAACAAAGGATTTTCTCAAAAGTTTATCTTACTTGACAGTTCATTATTTTGCTTAACTAAAGTAAGTCGTTAGCTGCCATCCTGTCTGATGGAAAGCGTATTTTCAACTGAATTCAATTATTATAGAATATTGTTTGCACACATAAGCACACATATCCCAATCAACATCAAACTAGTCATTTCTTAGACCAAGTAAAATATCAAACCATTAGTGAGAAAATATATTAGTTTATAGTCATTAGCAAACAGTAATTTACAGTAGTTAGCAAAACATACCATTCTGCCTATTTTCAGGCCTGATATTTGAAAAGCAGAAGCTTGTTTTCAAAAAAAAAGAAAATATACACAAATGGTAGTGGCAAAAAAACCACAACATCAATTCTAACAATTTGATCTTGCAGTTGTCCATTTTCACATATGTACTCAGTTACATGTTGTAAAAATTATTGCCCATCCAATTAGTCTGCGAATGGGTTTTTCTCAGTATGACAAGCAGCGTTACTGTTGTGGAACTAGGTTGTGTCCTAGCAAGTCTACGAATGTGAATCTGACAGATTTAAGATTAATTGTTCTATTTAGGGACAAAATAAATACTTGACAATTTACTGTCTGTCCTACAACTGTGATTCACATGACAGTTAAATTTAAGTAGTCTGTAGTATTAACATTCTATTTCCTTCCACTTGTGCTTAAATCGTGTTTTTCTTTCTAATGAAGAACGGTGGCTAAATTGGCAACTATCAAAAGTAAAAATAAATGGATGCATAAAATAAGATCTTACAGATGCATATCTGTTTATACAAGTAGTTCAGCTCATTCTTTCTGAAAATATTAGGTTCTAGAACTTCTCTAGGGAATTTTGGTGTAATTGAGGACTAGACATATGGATGTTTTGTCAGGAAAAAGCCACATGGGTATATAGTCACAAGAAATATAATATGTATATGAATGTATTTGAAAGTAACATGACACAGCAAAAGTTATTGAATTGTCACACAGGTGTTTTAAGTAATGTAATTAGAGAGTCCTGAAAGCCAAGGACATATGAGGCAATGACAAAGTGAAAGATGCAAATTGATTCACCTGAGAGTCATTGAGTGGACAGTAATGTTGATGCAATGTGAGGCTAGATTGAGCCAAGTATGGTATGTCAATCATAATGTATGTACACGCCCAGGAGGTGGCAACTGTATAATGAATAGAGAGACAAATGTCTATATAAGCAATAATGTATGGCAATACTTTTTGTGGGTATAGAGGAGTATAGTAGTGTGGGTATTGAGGAGTATAGTGTGTGAGTTTTGTGAGTAGTGAATTGTTTGTGCATAGTGTATATAGTAGATAAAAGTAGATCTTTATATAAGAAGACTACTGTGTTGAATGTGTGTCTTGAGAGCTAAACAAGCGACAGCAGACTTCCGATAAGATTGGAAGACATCTTCAGCCAATTCTCAGAGCTACTGGTCAAACTGGTTGTTTTTCCGCTGACCAGGGTGGTGAGAGTGAAAGCCAGGAGAGAGCTGCAACTCCCATCATCCCTAACAAGGGTTATGGGCCCAGAGCCAGTACTGGAACACCCCGCACCACAGAAGCTGAACTTTCCTGGAAGAGAAAGAAAGTTTTGTGGACGACCGATCAGAGCAAGCTGTGTACGTGCACTGGTAAGCTCGTGAGTGAGTGTTTTGTGTTTTGGAAAAGCCCGAGACGAGGCAGCTGTGCAAACTCCGGAAGGACTTTGCCAAATTGGTCACTGCACAAGATAAAATGGATGTTGAAGTTTAGCAAGTTTAAACTCCACAATTACTCCACCTGGAAAGTTTATGCACAGTCACTACTGATTAAGAAGGTTTATGGGCCACAGTCGAGACCGGCTAGCAGCCGATGCAAATGCAGCCGCCAAAGAAAGAGATAGCAGGCAAAAGCATGCTTGTATTTAATGCTCGAGGGAGGACATGATAAACGATGTGAGAGATAAGGGCTCCGCAAAAAGTTTGGGAGACTCTTGAAGGCTACACTACTCCAACTACAGCTTTTGCCAAAATGCTTTGGTCTAAAAGAATCTATAGACAAAAGATGACTAAGGGACAGTGTGTAATTGAACATTTAAAGAAAATGCAAAACCTGTTTGTGGAGGCAGATTAAGAGGTGTCCAAATAAGCAAAGACACGCATGTTACATCCTAATAGAGTCTTTAGACAGTTCATGGGACTCAATCACTAACCAGTCTTCAGAATCTGCCTGAGGCTGAACTAAGCAGAGACTTGATAGTAGCAAGAATTTGGAGGAAAAATCAGAGAGAGTGTCTGAAAAAGAAGACTCACAGAAATCAGCACCAAGACTGCACCGGCTCCTGAGTTAGAGAACACCAAGCAGCAGCTCCCCGCGGAGAGAAAAACGACGTTGTTACCACTGTGGAAAGGCAGGACATTTGCAAAGAACTGTCAACAATTGGCTGCTGACCAGTACAGCACAGAGAGATAACAGACTGCAGACGCGGAACTTTCAACAACACAGACAGAACAACGACATTTTTCAGGGGCAGTTACAACAGAAGGAACGTGCCAACTGATAAAAGAGAAACATAGAAAAGATTCTAAATGGTTAAAGATTCTGGTGCAACTAGTATATGTGTAATGACATTGAGTTAATTGAAAATAGGAAATCTGCCAATTAATGCAGATAATTCTAGCTAATGGCAATGAAGTAAGTTCAGTTAAGAAATGGGATCTGTTCATTTCGGGGTTAAAACAAGAGTTTATAATGTTGCTACATGTGAGAGTTGGAAAACAATTTATTATCAGTCAGTAGATTAACAGACCAGGACTACACTGTAATTTTTGAAAAGAATCTTTGCAAATAAAGTTTATGTGAGCTTTGCGGAATAGGCTAAAGAATAAGCTTATTTCCTAGAGGAAAGTCTTGATAATTACAAATTAGAAAATGTAAAACTGTTGATAATGTTCCGTTACACAAGGATTGTATACTGAGTTACATAGAAAATTTGCCATGCAAGCTTTAAATGCTTAAAGAACCTAATCAGTATGTGCCCTGATCTGAGAGTGGCAGACTTTAACATATTTGGATTGTACCATTTGTAGTCAAGTGAAAATTAAGTCCTATCCTGTAGCAAAAAAGACAAAAAGAATTGCACGAAGACCTTTTTAATTTGTACATGCTGACGTTGCCCAAGCAAACTGTTTATCTTAGGGGTGCAAGTATTATTTGGTAATTGTAGACAGATACACTAGATTTACATTTGTTAGAATACTGAAAAATAAGTCAGACGCTGGGCAAAGCTTAAATCTTGGATAAGAATGGTTTGAAAAAAATTTGATTTCAGTAGACACAATTATAACTGATAGAGGCGGAGAATTTTTATCTAATGAATTGTTTATTGGTTCCAAAAGGTTGGCTAAAACACCACCACACAAACAAATCCTGCTGTCCTAGTGAGGATGGGCTTGCAGAGAGAAGATTCAAGAGATCAAAAAGTTAACTGCTTGTATGATGGCTGACGCGGGTGTAACTGATAATTTTTGTGGGTGAAGCTGTTTTGACAGCAGTACACATTACCAATAGGCTCTATCATTCAGTAATAATGATATTCCTTATAGAGTTCTATATGGTAGATTCCTAATTTTAAATACTTAAGAATCTTTGGTCAATATGCATATGTGTACACACCTGCATGCTTTAGAAACAAAGGTGAACCAAGAGTAGAAGAATGATGTTTTTGGTATTCTGGAACAGTTTACAAATTCTATTTGGAGGAAAAGAAGTGGGTTTATAAAAGGAAGACATGCCTGATGGTAGTGTGAAATTAAGGCAAGGTTGGTAGCAAAGGCTTTTCACAGGACGTTTGAAAATTATGACAACAAACTTTTTCTCCAACCGCAAAAGCAGAGAGTTTAAGAATGGTATTGCAATTGCAGGAAAGGAGATCTGTTAGTAGAGCATTTTGATTTTGAGACGCTTATTTAAATGCCAATTTAGAAGAAGGATTTTCATGGAGCAACCTCAAGGTTTTGAAGTAGGTGGTAGTCAGAATGTATACAGGTTGAAGAAAGCATTGTACGGTCTCAAGCAAGTGCAAGAGCTTGAATTTATGTATCAATGGAATTGGAGAAGTTAGGTTACAAGAGAGTGTTGCAGTGCTTGTGTATACACGAAAGGAGATGTAATTTTGTTGATCTATGTGGACGATTTGTGCGTTGCAGCCAATCAAAGAAAGTATTGAGTTGGTGAAAATGAATTGTCAAAGAATTTGTGTTGAAGATTTAGGTATGTTGAAGTCTTATAGGGATAAATGTAGAATGGACTGAAGAGGGCATTGTTTGCTGAGTCAAAGCAAGAAAATTGAAAGGTTAATTGAGAAATGTGGTTTACAGAGTGCAAAGGTTGTGAAAACTCCGATGACTACAAGTTTTGTGTCAGAGGAAGTTACAAGAGCTTTGAGGATAAAAGATTGTTTAGAAGTGTTGTTGGATCTTTACAGTTTATTTCTAGCCATACCAGACCAGACATCTCATACGCGGTTCATGTTTTGGCAAGAAGAGTGAACGACCCGAGAATTGAGGATTGGACAGCAGTGAAACATTTGATTAGGTATCTGAAAGGAACCATAGACAAGAGTTGATAATTAGAAAAAGCAATGCTGATTTGGAATGTTATGTAGTGTTCATTTGCTTCGGAATCAGGAGACAAAAAGTCAGTGTCTGGATGTAATAAGATACAGCGAAAGTCCCATTGTGTGGAGAAGTAGAAAACAGACAAACGTAGCATTGAGCAGTAGTGAGGCTGAGTTCGCAGCTTGAATGAAATCAAATGAGGTACAGTGGATTGAACAATTATTGATTGATTTGAAGAAAGCTTTAAAATTCCTGTAGAAATTCATGAAAATTCGCAGTCCGTAAGCATGCAAGCAGAAAAGAAAGTCTGAAAAACAGAACAAGTACGTAGGTGTAAAGATACCAGAACGTAAGAGAAATGGTCCAGAAAGGAGAAATACTGTAGAGTTAAAGTACATAGAGACACAACACAACATAGCAGACATTTTTACAAAGGCTTTAACAGTTGAAAAACACGAGAGATTGTCTCAGTTGATTGGAATGACAATATAATTCACATACAATATTCTATTCGGAGGGGATTGTCGAAAAAAGCCACATGGGATATTAGTCACAAGAAATATAATATGTATATGATGTATTTGAAAGTAACATGACACAGCAAAAGTTATTGAATTGTCACACAGGTGTTTTAAGTAATGTAATTAGAGAGTCCTGAAAGCCAAGGACATATGAGGCAATGACAAAGTGAAAAGATGCAAATTGATATCACCTGAGAGTCATTGAGTGGACAGTAATGTATGATGCAATGTGAGGGCTAGATTGAGCCAAGTATGGTATGTCATCATAATGTATGTATACACGCCCAGGAGGTGGCAACTGTATAATGAATAGAGAGACAAATGTCTTATAAGCAATAAGTATGACAATAATTTTTGTGGGTATAGAGGAGTATAGTAGTGTGGGTATTGAGGAGTATAGTAGTGTGAGTTTTGTGAGTAGTGAATGTTTTGTGCATAGTGTATATAGTAGAATAAAAGTAGATCTTTTATTAAGAAGACTACTGTGTTGACTGGTGTCTTGAGAGCTAAACAGAGCCAGCAGACTTCAGATAAGTTGGAAGACATCTTCAGCCAATTCTCAGAGCTACTGGTCAAACTGGTTGTTCTTCCGCTGCCAGGGTGGTGAGAGTGAAAGCCAGGAGAAGAGCTGCAACTCCCATCATCCCTAACATGTGTAACCAGGAATTACACATCAGTCATGCAGAGAGAAGGTGGAGTGTTGTCCGGTGATCAGGGTGTGGCAGATGACATTTCTATTTCTTTCCTGCCAGCCACTGAAGCTGCAGCGGAAGTGAGGCAGAGGCTCCTATTTGTTTTGGGTGCAGCTTTGCTGGCTGGCAGGAGGATGGTAGAAACTCATCAGCCCATGCCCTGTTGCCAGTTAAATGAACCCTCTTCTTTCCATGCAGCTGCTGCCCAGCAAATGGATCACAAAGTCAAAGAGGCTCCAAGCATAGAGTTTGAAGAGCATGCCAGTTTTTTTTTGGGGGGGAGGGGGGTTTGGTAAGACTTCAATTATATTGGGGAAATATTAAGGATAAATCGTAGACTATAGTTGACAGCATATCTATTTCAGCATAGATTTGAAGTGACCAAAATGTATGGAATTGGCTAGGGCTAATAAGAAGGAGGATTAGAATAAAACAAATGCCACACACTAAGCTCTTGTCTCCTCCTAGAATAGAGGGCAAGAGAAAGAGAGAGAGAGAATTGATAAGTGCTTAAGTAGGAACATCTAAAGCAGTGGGTCTCAACCTTCCTTATGCCATGACTCTTTAATACAGTTCCTCGTGTTGTGGTGATCCCCAACCATAAAATTGCGGTGTCTAGGTTCCTAAGATCATTGGAAATATGTGTTTCCTGATGAGCTTAGGTGACTCCAGTGAAGGGTTGTTTGACCCCCGAAGGGGTCACAACCCACAGGTTGAGAACCACTGATCTAAAGTAACTTATTTATTGTAAGCTGCCTTAAATCTCATTTTGCGAGAAAGGTGGGATATAAATCCTCCAAATAAACAAAAAAAACAAAAACAAAAAAAAAAAAAAACAAGCAAACTTGCAGAGGTCAATCCCTGAGAGCTCTACACCAGCCCCAGCACTCCATTTTAAACTTCTACAATGGGTCCTGACTTTGGAAAAGGCCATCCCCAGGCCTAAAATAGCTTAAAGAGGAAGGTGGTGAGAGTGTTACCTTTATTCCCTAGAGGGAACAAAATATCCTTAATTAAAAATAAAAAAATTTGGGGGGGGGTGTTTCAGGATGTATAGGAGCTGTGGGATCCCCATTTTGTTCACCCCATTCTAAATTCTGTATAGTTCAAGAGGCAGAGAGCATAAACATTCATTCATGTTGTTTCATGACCTACAAGTCTCAGAATTCCTTAATTTGTCTTGGCATTTCCTTTGCACAAAAAGGAGGTAGCTAGAGGAAAGGGCAATGTCTGGGAAACTGAAAGCCCAGGGAACCAATGTTGATGATTAGGTTTATAACCCATATGAAATAATTGAGCAGTTGTGGTCAAAGTTCTCCTCCTGCCTAAGGCAGGAGGAGAAGTGTTGCCACCCTGTGATCACATTGCAACATGCCTCCCCTCAAGGAGTTGTGAAATTTAATCAGATAAGGTGAAGAATGACAAGTAGTGTGCTAATTAAGACTCTTAAAAAGAAAAATCACAGTAACAGCAGCTTCCCTAAGCCATGTAAAAGGTCATACCATTTCTGGCAAGAATAACTGAAAGGTACTCCTTGTAGAAAGAGTTCACATAAAGAAGTAAGCTCGGAATCCGTGTTGTTCGAAAGGTGAAAGCAATTGTTTCTCTTGTCAAGGTCATATCAGGATGGAACGAAGCAGCATGAGAACTTGAGTTTTTAGCCAAACTGTAGGTTTCTTGGAAGTTGTACGTCACCGAAGAGCCAGCTCCAAAATATGCAGAGATCTCTGAAACAATGTGCAATTTTGTTTTGTTAACATAATCCAGAAATAAACTGAGCCTGTCATTCCTTCCTTTTTCATATTATAATTATGTTTCCGAGTGAAAGAAAAAAATAGAATTACTATTGTTCCACACAGTGCTTAAGAACATTAGCTGTGATTGTCAGGGCCTTTTCTTAGGAGCCACTCAGTGTGTGGTGGCCAAAAAACATTCCCTGTTCTTGCCAATTTTCAGCTATATCAATTCATGACAAAGCAGCTGTGACTTCAGCCCAGCCCCACATTTAGCACACAACTATAAATATAACTTTTTGAGTGCTCTGACAAGCCAAATTGCATTTTTATTCAAATTTTGTTACTTGATTTCTAGAGAATCATGTTGTTTTTTGAATAATAATAGAAAAATTTAAATAATCAGATAAAACAGTAAAAAATAAATGACATCCTTTTGACATCTGACATATTCTAATTTAACAGTCCACAAGAATTAGACTCTCATTGACCAATTTATCAGTTTTAACTTTTCTTCAAAATTGTGATCCAACACAGAGAAAATGGTTTTGAGAATAATATTGGTCCTTATATTTGTAATATATATAATTTCTAAAATTACCACTTTGCTTTTATATAGTTATAATAGCATTTGTTGGATTACTCCAGAATATTCAGTTCAAGACTTGTAGTTCAAATGGATCATTTGGAGGTATTTGTGATACAGCAATCTTTGCTGTTTAATATAAGCTGTTGTTTCCCCTTCCAAATGCCATCACTTTTTTTCTCTTTGACTTTCTCTCAAACCTAAATTAGTGTGGCTCTTAAGAACAAAACTTTTCCTTTCATTTGTGGGCAGTTTTGCTTGTGACATGGATTGTTACATGTTAAATGTTGATGTGCTTAATTTCCTCACTTCCCTTGCAATTTTGCCCTTGCTTCCAGTTTGCTACAAGCACACACACACACACACACACACACACACACACACTGGCCTAAAAGTTTTTGTTCTTCTTGACCAAATGAAACCCACCAAATCAATGGGATTACCTATGGGCTGACCCATCATCCAACAGCTGAATGTATAATTGTACACTTAACTAGAAATAATGCAGTTTGATACCACTTTAAGTGATGTAGATCCATCCTATGGATCCATCCTATGTAGTCCTATAAAGCCTTTGGTTTTCTCTGCCAAAAGGGTGCTGGTGCCTCACCAAACTAAAAATTCCAAGATTCTGTAGGATGAAGCTATGGCAGTTAACGTGGTGTCAAACTGCATTATTTCTACAGTGTAGATGCACCCAAGTTTGTTGTAGTTGTGATTAACAGTTAGGATGTCAACCATTTTCTATCTAAAAAAACCTCTCTCTCTCTCTCTCACACACACACACACAGACACACACACCACTTTTTCTCTTTATAATACTCTCCCTCCAAACAAGAACAACAACATTAACAATAACAACAATGTAAGAGGCCATGTGAATCATTGAAGTTCAAAGCTGTCTCTTGGGGCAATTCCATTTTGTTGCTTCAAAATGTTTACACACTGCTTCAAAAACAACCAGCATTCTGTATAGCAGCCATGTACTGCTAATTAGATCTAATACAATAATTAGATTTGTAGCTACTCTGCGTTCAGTAATATTGCATAGTCATGATTGTACCACTGTTCCCATGATTTTAAAAGTCCTGCAAATCATCTTAACAAGCAGACGTTTGATTGAGTAAAGGAGATCTGTTCAGCCGTCCATTAAGGCAGAAGCTGAATGATGTTTCCAGCCCTATCCAGCCAGCAGTTAAGGCTGAGACATTCTGAAGCAGGATCTCTTGCAATTCCTTGTTACAGACTCATTTGCTTGTTGGAGGGAGCCGGGAACATCAGACTCCATAGGCCCTGCTCACTAGTTGAAAAGACATTCTTTGCTCAATTCAACTTGGCCAGTAAGGTCTGCTTGGGGTGGCAGGGTGAGCCACAATATGTTACTTAGGCCTAATACAGACAGGCCAAAATAAAGCTGTTTTGAGTCACTTTGCAAGTATCCTGTTTAAATGATACATGCATCCCAAGAGTCCAAAAGCTGCACCAAAGCCACACTCCAGTCCTAAGGACTGGAGTGCAGCTTTGGTGCAGCTTCCAGACTCTTGGGATGCATTCATCATTGAAACAAGATACCTCCAAAGTGACCTGAAGCAGCTTTATTTTGGCCTGTCTGTATAGGGCCTTAGTTATGCACTTAGCTAATGTAGCTAATGTGGTATATTGGCAGCTGTCTTTAACCGGAACCATGGTTGGGAGAAGGAGAGAGAAAGACTGGCAGACATAGTGCAAATTAGAGGGAGATAAGGTACATATTTCAAGACAACAATCACATTAAAGTATGTAAATTTTGCTACATTTCTTTTCGTTTCCTTCCTGTTGCTACACTATTGTACCTTGCTGAACACTGCCAATCCTGCAGTGAGTTTTTTTGGTTTTTTTACAACCTCCCCCCTCCTCAAATATGAGACATTGAAAAACAGAAGGAGAATATAGGATTGCAAAACAGAAACAGAACTGGAAACACATTCAAAATTGGAAGATGGCAAGGAAACTGGACAAACCTGCATCTAATATCATACCTATGTAATGAGCAAGGAGACAAAATATGCCATTCTTATGAAGTGCACTAGTTGAATGGTAAGTTAAAAATATTGGGTTCCCATAGACTGGGCAAATGTGTCAGGAGGTTACAGTATTTGTTCCTGTAGTTTTCAGTTTTTTAAAAAAATATCCAAACAACACTTCTCTTGTACCAGACTATTTTCTCAGCATGCCTGACACCAAGCGCAACATTTTATTCCCACACTCAAGTAGGTTTATTTTTAATTCCAAAATGTATTAGAACAAAACGCCTATTCCCCACCCCCTTATTTGTTTGTGAAATAATAATAATAGTCTTGAGTTATAATACTATAGTGCACCAAGGCGTCTGTAAAGTATCACTTTTCCAGTGTAAGACAATTTTGAAAAAGAAATTTTGGGCTTCAAATCATAAGTTGACATTAGAAAAACATGCTGCAATTAAAAAACCAAAACAAACAAACAAACATAAAAACTCCAAACAAAACCTTTGGAAGACCCCCAATATAGATCCAATACATCACAACAAGCAGCTCCTAAAAGGAATGAAAGGAGTAGATGCAGAGGGAACAACCAGCAAAACCAAAAATAAATATGGAAGTACAGATTGTTTGATAAAGCCACTTTTCCTGCGAAACAAGAAAAGACACAAGAAGGATAAGGCTAAAAAGCCCATGGTGACTATAATGTTATTTAAATAACAGAAAGGAAAGTGCTAACACCTATCAGCTCAAATGGTTTGTCTTGGTAGCCTGTTTCTTTATGGTCATTGCCAAAACAGCAATACAGCTGCCTCAAAAGGAAGTTTGCTATGCACACTAGTTCATTTTTTAAAAAAAGTGTATATGTGCTTAATCCCTAGGGAGACTCCTTAAGAAAGCTTATCTGCAGTTTGCAAAATGTCAGCTACCTTCATGGTTACTGAAGCTAAAGATGAACAACACCTAGAAAATGCCCTTTGGAATATATGGGGACAATTATTGTGCAAATATAAACCCACACATGGCAAGCCATCTTCTCCATTAGGTAGAGTGAGTCGGCCAACTAAAGTACCACAGTACAGTGGGCCCTTGGTATCCACTGGGGTTTGGTTCCAGGAACCTCCTTGGATACAAAATTCCATGGATGTTCAGGTCTCATTAAATACAACACATAGTAAAATGCTGCCCCTTACATAAAGTGGCAAAATGAAGACTTGCTTATTGGAATGTGTATATATATATATTTGAATATTTTCAAACTGTGGATGCTTGAATCCATAGATAAGGAGGATAAGGTGGATAAGGATGGCTGACTGTACTATGAAGAGCAAATTGTATCATTCCTAGCATACTACCAGAGATATTTACTCCTCGGAGACAGCTAAAGCCCCAAATACTTGGCCCTGCAGATGCCCCAGTACCTTGGTTTGCCAGAGTGAAAACTAAAGATTATTATTTTACCTTTAATGGTTGTGTAGAATATGATTTTTCAGCAGGTGTCGCTTGTCAGGCAACTAGGTAAGAAGCAACACCTGCTGAAATTCCTTTTCTTACACAAGTAAAAGTAAAGGTGTTTTCTCCAGTTTCTACTCTGATACGAGTACCAGGGATTTGGAGTTTATCTGATTCTAAAGATTAGTGATGGATACTTTGTGTGGTCAGCCCTGCTATCCAGGAAGGAGAGGATGTGATGGTAATGGTGACCATGGGGGTGCCAACAATTCTTTTTTTGCCTCAGGTGGCAAGGAGTTCAGTCTATCACTCATGACTTTAATCCAAATTAATAATAATTCAAGAAGATGATTTTTTAAGCCTGGGTTCATACATGGGAATCTTGCGTACTAATCTAGACTAACAGTCTATGTCTTTCAATTATACCATATTTGTTCTTACATACATTGTTCAGCTAAATATGCATACTTAATACATAATAAATTTGCAATTCATGCTTGCCTTTCTTACAGAATGGCCCCATGTATGCAGAGAAAGTGCAGTCACAAGAGAATCCATTGTACTTCTCTTTGCATTTTCCTCCATTGTGACACATGTTACCATAGCTGCTACAGTGTCCAGGGCAACCTGGTTTTACGCCTGGGGTCATGTTTGCTCTTTCTTCCAGATCAAGTGCTCCGCCATTTAACTGTAAAGAACGAATACAGCCCAGAAATCCTTTCTGCCTGGATGCAGTCCCACCTGCAAAGGGCATAAATACATGTAACATTTAGGAAACTGAAGTGCACTGTTCTGTACCACTTAAATTCCCAGACATTCCATTCTGGCTTTCTATGATTATGAGAGCATATCTGACAATATTTAGAAACAGCAGCTGTTCAAATGAATATTGTGGAAGTTTCTTTGGCTTTTTTCAAGTAATTACAATAAACCCTGAAAGCTGTTTATGAAAGACAAGGTTGTTTTTTGTACAGTAGCAGATAGCAGGCAAAGGCATATATTTGCATTATCTCCAAGCAATGAATATATAAATTTTAAAAGCAAACAAACACTAGCACACTTATCTGTTATCATTTCTTTCTCTGGATTTGATAGTATGTCCTTGAAATATATGTACTTCTAATTTTCACTAGGTAATAACTTATAAATAACCCCAAACATCTATTTAGGATGCTAGGGGAACCCAGGGATCAACTTTCTTTAGCACCCCTTGGCATTGATAGCAAAAAAAAAAAAAAAAAAAAAGTGAAATAATAATAGCAACAACAACAACAACAACAACAACTAAAAAAACCTGGAACTGGATAGGCCCAAGTTGGATTTTGAAAAGCTGCTATTTATTGTAGCATCAAAAAGGACAAGCAGTGGCCTACTTTAAAAGAGAATGGCCATTGCTTCAGGTTTCCAAGCAAAGCAGTTTTCCACTTTTTAAAAAACCAGCAGAATGGAAGTTCAACAGAGTATGGGTGTCATGAGCTACCAAAACAGCTTTGGGGCCACCTGATTTAGAAAATCCTAATCTTTAATGGAGGCAGCATAGAGGCATAGAGTGAGTTGAACAAGGGTTCAAATCCCCATTCACCACTGGGAAAGCTTAACAGGAAGGCAATTAAAAATTTCACCTGAATAAATCTTGTGTATGTGTGTGTTGTGTTCCTTCACATTATTTTCAAATTATGACAACCTTAAGGCAAACCTCGGAGGGTGATAGAGTCTCCTTCCTTGGAGGTCTTTAAACAGAGGCTGGATGGCCATCTGTCAGGGATGCTTTGATTTGGATTTCCTGCATGGCAGGGGGTTGGACTGGATGGCCCTAGTGGTCTCTTCCAACTCTACGATTCTATGATTCTATCATTCTATCATAGTGTTTTCTTAGCAAGATTTGTCCAGAGAAGATTTGCCTGAGGCTGAGAGTAAGTGATTTGCCGGAGGTCAGCTAGTGGCATTCATGGCTGAATGGGGAATTGAACCTGGTCTCCAGAGTCATAGCCCAACACTCAAACCTCTATACCATGCTCCCAAACCTTATAGGATACATTCACTATAAGTCAGAGTTAATGTAAAGGCACATAAGAATATCAGATCTTTAATGACAGAGCTATTCAAAAGAAAACAACCTCACTGAGTTAAATACAATATCAGGCTAGTGTAAGTCTGCTAGCACATCACCCCCTGTACCACAGACTTCTACAGACCTGAAATTGTGCACCAGATGGTTTCTTAGCTCTCTGGAGAAGGGTTTGAAGATGTATGTCGAACTACAGTGGACCCTTGTTATACGCTGGGGTTTGGTTCCAAGATCCCCCGTGTATTAAAAAAAACCCATGTATGCTCAAGTCCCATTAAATATAATGACATAGCAAAAGGGTGTCCCTTATAAAAAATGGAAAATCAAGGTTTGATATTTGAAATGTATACTTTTTTGGAACATTTTCAAACCATGTATGCTTGAATCCATGTATTAAAAATCCGTGTATAAGAAGGGCTGACTGTATGAGGAAGAAGACAACTATCATGCCTTTCTCAGGCTACATCTGCACTGCTGCAGTAATGAAGTTTGACACCATTTTAACTGTCATGGTTTCAATGCTGTGGAATCCTGTGATTTATATTCTGTTGTGGCACCAGAAGGCTAACTATCCCATAAAATTACAAATCCCAGAATTCCATAACATTGAACCATGGGTGTTAAAACAGTGTCAACCAGCATTATTTCTGCAGTGCAAGTGCCAGCTCAGTCTCACTGGCACAAATAGTTCTATCAACTTTAGGGTGTAGACACATTGTAGAATTAAAGCAATTTGACACCATTTTAGCTGTGATGACATGACGTGAGGCACAAGAGCTCTCTTACAGAAGAGGCTGATTATCTTACCAAACTACTGAACTCTGTAGGATAAATCATGGCAGTTCAAGCGGTGTCAAACTGCTGTTATTCTGTCAATGTGACTATACTCTTAATGACATAATTAGAGCCAATACTGTGAATAATACTGAACAACAGAATCTATTGTTAATATCTCATAAGTTGAGAGTTGAAAAAAACAAAGCCAGACTTCTGTTGTCCTAGTCTCAAAACAAAACAAAAGACAGACAGACAGAAGAGGAAAATTAAAAAAGAACAATCAAAACAATCTGAAGGTAAATCCCCCCTCCATTTTGCCTTTGCTTATGTTCAACAACAGCACAGCTATAGACTGTCACTATCTTTTTGATGTGGTATAGGGTTCTATTCTATTCCCCTATGCTGCTTAACATATTTGCAGTGAGTGGATAACACCATCAGAGGTTTTAGAGCTGGATATCTATCAGTAGGCAGATGAAACTCAGACCTATTTCTCCTTATTATTAAAAAAAAGATGGCCTGTTCCTTGTTGTTGTAATGGGCTAGATGAGGACCAATAAGCTGAATTTTGAAAATGTAACTTTGTTTTTTCAAGATTGGAGGTTCCCAGATCATAGATCTATCCTATGTGAAGCTGTGGTCTCCCTGAAACATTAAGTGTGTGCCTTGGAAGCGTTTCCAGAGCTATCATCATCACTACAGTCCCCAGGAGCTTTGGTGGCCCAGGTACATTTGGCCAGTTGTCTTGGATCTAGTGTATCCAGGTCCTGAACATGGATAACCTAGGCTACTGTCACACTGCAAAATTAATGCAGTTTGACATTGCTTTAACTGCCATGACTCCATCCTGTGGAATCCCGGAGTTTGTAGTTTGTTGTGGCATCAGAGCTCTCTGACAAAGGGGGTTAAATATTTCACATAAGTACAAATCCCAGAATTCCACAGCATTGAACAATAGCAAAGCAGTGTCAAACTGCATTAATTCTGTGATGCAGTCTTTGTCCTAGTAGTCTATGAGCTACGGACTTTTTTTTTTAAAAAAAAATAATTACAAACTACTATAACATTATACAGACTACTGCAATAAGTCCTACATGGAGCTGCACGTGGAACCAGAAGCTAGTGAATAATACAACAGCTGGTTTGATGTCTGCAGTATCCACATATTTGGAGAAAAATGAGAAATGCCTTTCTCTGCTGTAGTGTCCTGAGTATAAAATACCTTTTCTTTGGAGGCATGATTGGTGCTGATCTTGGTCTCATTTTTGTGCCAAGGTAAACTCTTAGGATTCAAGGACTGTGGCTTGTCTCTGACATGTTGGATGTTGGGTTTCTATACTGTGTTTTATTTCATTCTGTGGAGTATTTTACATAGATGAGAATTCTTTAAAGTTGTTTCTAATGCATGTATGACACCTGAGATCGTGAGATATCAGGAAGCATATAAATATTTGTATAAAATAATACATTTAATAAATTAATATGCCAGTAAGTTAATATGCCATATCACATTTGTAAAGAAGTTAGAATAAGATTAACTGGAAAAAGTCAAACATTCTTTCCAGTTTATTATGGTTTGTGTCTGTCTGCAGTGAAGACTTTTTGTTTTGTTTTGTTCTTCCCTGAGTAGGTAGAATAAAAATCAAGAACAGCATATAATATTAGTCTTAAGAGTTCTAGTGAGTTGCTTGCTTTGCTGTTGCATGTGTCAATATTTGTGTCAATTACCCAAACTGTACAACTCTCACACATTACTCAAATCCTGGGGATATGGTGAAAATGCTCCCATGCCCCCTTGAAGATGTATGGGAGCAAAAAACAAACAAACTCCATTTTGATTGTTTTTTCATAGGTGAGTACAGTGGAGGGTGGTCCTCCAAGGTCTCATGGGAGATTAACTTCCTTAATAGTTAAGGTATGGATGGCCAAGGGTAAATTATTTAACATGATTTGCCATTGGAGTTAAGTGTGAAGCTCACTTATGATATGAGTAAGAAAGAGGTCTAAAAGACCATGCTTCATTTTAATTATGTATTGTTTGACTTCCTGTGTGGAACATTCTGATCATTTAACTAAAGTAGCCCTAGAAACCCAACTCTCATGTCCTGCATTTTGGTTCCAAGTGGGTGTGAAACTCTGATAAGTTGTCTTGACATGTCAAAACAACCTTCCTTGAGAATAACTAATTTAAAGAGATTTCTTCACATCTTTATTGTGGCGTTAACAAATGTCAGGAACAAAGATCTCAAAACATAAAAATCTGAAGAAGAGGATGGGATCATAGCCCTCAAAAGGATTATATATAACCACAGCAGGCTGGATATTTTCAGAAGAGAGTTGATTTCCACACAAAACATGTAAATATTTATTACCGTGAGTAACTGTTGAAGAAGCAAACATTCTCCAAAGCAGAGGTATTTTCAGTATTAGCCATAGAAAATGTACTTATTCAAGTCAAATGGATCAAACGGTTACATGCTCTTTCCATTCTGTCACACTTTACAAATGCATCATTTGGAATTTATAAATTCAAGCAAAAGTCATTTTGCAACAGTTCTCCTTGAATGTACTTGAAAGAGTAATTGCATAGATCTTTGGGGGATTGAGAGCTGCAGAAGTTATGATGGATAATGTTTCAATTTACTTCAAGCGCCCTAAAGAACAGGAGAAGAGGACAGGACCTTTCATAGAAAGCAAAAAGTAAAACCTCTTGGAAGTCTAATGAGAAAACGATCAAATTCTTTCTATCAGTAGCTTCTCTACATCGGAGCAACTTTTTAAAAATAAGTATTAAAGTATTAAGGAACACATGGACAAAAGTAATAAACCAATGGAGTAATATAGTTTACTTAACTACTAATTTCAGAGTGCCATAAGAATAGTGGGAATGAATAATTTGGAAGAGGTTTCACACTTGTAGAATCATATGGTTTTAATAGAAAACAATTCATTGTACCACACCTGCAGCACATTCTTATATGCCTAAAAATGGGTCTCTTAAAGCTTTCTCTGAAGATGCCAGCCACAGATGCTGGTGAAAGGTCAAGAAGAACATGGCCACATAGCCCCAAAAACCCACAAAAAACTATGGATGCTGGCCATGAAAGTCTTTGACTTCTCTTAAAACTGTTCAGGTTACTATAAAATTCAGCTCCACTCCGCCCGCAAAAAGAATAACTTGAAGAATAACTGCTTGAATTCTTTTTAATTTATTATCTCAACTTTGTTAAGCAGTCTGCAGTTAGTGTACAGACTAACACAACTTCAAATCCAGAAACTTGAAGATCCAAACACAGTAACTTGATTGAGCCAACTAAATGTAAAGTGTGACTAAAATATGTCCTACAAAACAATGTCTTTGTCAAAATTGAACTGGGGAAAACCTGCCACTTTATGAACTGATTTTCTTCTATTCCAGAGGTCCAAAAGCCAAACCACCTCCCTCAGTATGTTCACAAATCCTGCCAAAATTCAGTACAACAACAAACAAAGGTGAAAGAATCTACTTCTGTTCTCCTTGTTTCTGATAAAACAAGGTACAGGGGTAGGGGGAGTATGGAGAGTGTGTTCTTTGTCTTAAACTAAAATTTCACTCCCCAGAGATCTGATTCTAATTTAAGACACAGTAGTCACTCACCATGCACCTTATTTTAGTTCAAATCTCTAGTATTGTTGTTGCTGTTGTTGTTTTTGCTACTGCCACACCACTAAAATACAGTGACAGCAGCAGGTGGTTCAAAATCAGCCCATTACATGTTAGAAAAGGAGAAAATGCTAAAATAAAAATGAAAAGGGGACATTTTAGTAGGGATGGGAAGTTTCTCATCCATCCAGTAAGTTACTACAATTGTTATTTGCACAAAATTATTTTTTAATTAATGAATGGAGGTAAGAAACGATACTGCAGATTAGAAGTCTTTTAAACACTTCAACCTGTTGCATGGAACTGAGCACTGATGTTTTTCACGTGGTGCTTTTGCAACACTAAATGCTGTTACATGGAACTGACTGGAGCAAGGGTGGGCAGAAGGGTTCCTCCTAAGATGATGATTTGTATCCTGCCTCTCCCTTTTATTGGATCGAGGTGGGTAACAACAAACATAAGAACAATAAAAATAGAACACAAGCCACAAGTAAAAAACATAGCAAAACATATAAAATCCAATTCCCTATCTCCCTCCCACCTTAAAATAGTGTTAAAAACAACAATTCCCAATAAAATACTACTAATAAAGTAGTCAATAAAATCAAGCACAATCATAGTCCGGTGGGAACAGCTATGCAACTGGAGAGTGAACATTCTGAGAAGGTCAATTTGGGAAGCGCTGTTGGAAGAGATCCATTTTTATTGCCTTCTTAAAGGCCTCCAAAGATGTTATATGGCGGGTCTCTTCTGGCAGGTCATTCCAGACTTTTGGAGCGGAAATAGAAAACATCCTCTGGGAAGTCATTACCAGTCTGGTTTTCTTAGACTGCAAGAGGTTCTTCCCAGAGGACCTGAGAGTGCGGGAAGGATTGTATGGGAGATTGCAGTCTTTCTGCATTTTTACAGGTTTACTCAAGCTGTTTCTTACAAACTATACCAGCGTGCTTAAATATTTATTATTTTAATAGGTGTGCCTATTGATTGCATCCAACTGCATTCATTTTTTACATACATTCTTATTTCATTACAGATAGACCAGAATGTAAATTCTCATTTTTCTTACAATTTAAGGGTCTTTTGTCCCAGGTTTGTGGTTCTCTATGAGGCCCCATCCCTTTTGTGCACTGAAGTTTTCTATTGCACCATGTTGTAAATTCCCTGCAGTTATAGTTTTCTATTTTCATATATATTCAGTCTTGGTTCTAATGCTCATATGTTTACCCAATTTATAACAATACTAATGGGCACCTTGATAGGAATTATTTATCTTCTCTTGTCAATTATTAGGTAAATAAAAAAACAGGAAACTTACCAACAAAGAGCTGACTATTGAGCTGCAGACGAATATGCCCATCAGATTGAGCTGTGTGAATCCTCTGAGGGAGCTGATCCACCTGCAATGATGCCTCTTTGATATTTCTTTCAGCCTTCACATAGTGCCACTGGTTGTCATTTAAGGGAGTGGGTGACTGCACTGTGATTTCATTTTGCCCATTTCCCACATCAAATGAAAAAGTCACTTCAGTCGGTGCTAGAAAGAGAAAAGATACCTAAGAGAGTTTAGAGTGCTGGGTCACCAAAACACATCTTTGCACAAAAGACGTATTTCCATCTTCCCTTTTGTCTACAAAGTTAACAGTACATTTTATTTGTTGTGTTGAACCTATGGATTTATCACTTCCATCTTCAAAGTTTTTTTTAAAAAAATCTTCTGGAAATATATATATAAATATCCTGGTAAATTAAGTTAGTTATGTAATGTTATTCAAGGACTATTGCAACATGAACATTGAACATACAACCTCAATTATATTTCAGTAGTAAAACAAAGGAAGTCAGGAAATACTCTTATTGGCTACCAAAATATTGTAGTGAGCAAGGAATAAAATTGATTTTCTGTCATTTAAAGATGGTGCTATATCAGTTAATGAAATGCTCGAACCATCTAACACAATCCCAAAAATATAGAGTATTATGAAATAAACTTATTCCCCACTGATATAAGCATCAAATATTGTGCACAATATAATAAATATAATAAACAAACAAATGAATCAATGAATAGATGCAATTATATTAGATGCTTTTACATACCCAGGGCAATATGTACCAACAATACAGGTCCACATTGTTGTCCTCTATGCACTCATTGTTCATAAAGGCACATTGTACAAACTATGCAAGCAAAGATTCTCTCCGTATAATTGTTCTGTTCATAGAGAAATGTTGATGTATATCAGTACATGCAACCTGCAGACCACCCTGAGCTTGTTTTGTTTTTGTGGTCTAGAGCCCCAAGATGCCCTCTGTATTGTTCTTGCAATCCTCCAGGAAAAAAGTATTTCTTTTTTGTTTTAACTCAAGAGTAAGTAAATAGCAGTAAAACAAAACTATAGATGAGCTTTTGTGTACTTTCAGTTTTGATATTTATGCATTACTGGGTGTGAAGGAAATTGTGAGAAGCACCATCATCCCAAATGGTTCACTATGTAGTTCTAAATTGGGATTCCCCACCCCTTCCTTTCATTGATTGCACACATGCCTTCAGGGCATGGAGTCAAATGCTAATTCAAAACAAAGAGAGGTGTTGTCTCCTACACAACACTGGATGCCAAGTAGGTACTGTTATGCTTTGCTGCTGCTGTTGCTCCTCCCGCAGGCTTCCAATAGCATAGAAACCGTTAAGCATTTAAGTTCAATTTCACTTAAGGATTTTTTAAAAAATAATAATTTTGTCTTAATTAATCAGAGAACTGGAACACTTTATTCATTAAAAATGTCCAGCTGGCACTGAGTTCTATGAGAGCAGAAGTAAAAACCCAACTATTTTGCCAAATTAAACGTGAAAGGAATGTAACTGGCCGGAAACGCATAGGTTCTTTCTCTCTGAAAATTCTGTCTCCTTATTTGCTGGTGTCTGGTTGCTTCCACATCTGTGAGCCACAAGTCTGCTGAATTTATTATAAGCACTCTTGCATTCCATTTTAGGAGAAAGGAGTCATATGCATTCAACAAATAAACAATTTATTCAAAAGATGTTTCCCAATGAGCTGAACTCCATCCTCAAAATAGGCTGGGCACCTGGGATAGTTCCTCTAACATTCAGCCAAAAACACAGTGCAAATTCACCACACATTGAAATGGAAGTCACCACTTCCCTCAGTCCATATGGTTTTGGTTTGTATTTGACAATTATGCCTTACAATATGTAAATTATTAAATGACATAACAAAAAATAATTCAGAGTAATAATTTATATCCTTTGAAATTCATCATCTTATCTTGAAAATCAGTCTAATCATCATCTGTTAGTAGCCCCAAATATATACAGTGCCACTGTGTGATACACAGGCACGTTCTACGTGGCTTTGAGAGCTGCGTGGGGTGGTGCATCTCATTCGAATGAATGGGGCGTGTGCCCATGGTGCATGCATGCCACCACACTGCCACACTGTCACGTGCATGAGCCCCATTCACATGAATGGGGCTAAAGCATATGCAATATTTGGCTTATGTGGGGGGAGGGGCCGGAATGGATCCCCCGCGAAAGCCAAGGGCACATTGTAATCACAGAATTAACTTGCTACAAAGAGATATGTATCAGATTATTACATTTAAACTGAAGTTACCAGCTTGAGAGAAACATTATTTCAAGTACATTCTGACAGGAGGGAACAGAAACAGACCATTGAATCCACCATGCAGCTGAAGAAATTTTTGAAGGTTGTTGAAGATAAATATATTTTACAAACAAGGGGTAACTTGTCTGAAAATACTTTCTATTCATACAATAAAACTTGAAATTATTTTAGTTTTTGCCTCTACAAAGTTCACTTGTTCTATATTGGCCCTGGATTTTAAAAGTGTTTGGGCTCTCCCATAGAATTAGCTCAACAGAAAAATACAATAACTGTAAAACACTATAGTTATATATTATGAATTTTAAAAAAAAATTTTTTGGATGCAAACTGTTTTCGTGGAACCATTCATCTTGCTCCACATCAAAGATCTCTAAAGTCTCATTCTGAGGTTGGACCCAAACACAAGGGTTGTCTGCACTAGCAAAATAAAACTGCTTCAAACTGACTTGAAGCCCACCTGTTCAGATGATATATGATGCAAAACTGGGTGGAAACTAACATAAAGATGTGCTCTGGGTCTAAAAACTGGAATAAAAAGATGCTCTAGATACTCCACTGTATTGCAGAAAATGTACATAATCACACTGGCAAATAATAATAATAAACAGAGGGGATAATAGACGGTTCCCTGCCTTCAGGCTTACAATCTAAAAAGACACGACACAAAAGGAGAAGGGAATGGTGAGGGGGGGAGGGAATCAGGTCCAGCATTCTTCTCTCCCTCTGAGGCCTGGACCAAGGCAGATGGACTGGAGGGAGGGATCTTCTTCTTCAGTCTAGCCCTGATGGAGCTGGGCCAGCCTATTATCTCCCTCACAGGCCGAAAGATGACAGTTAAGGAGGGAGGAGCCTCTTTCTTCAGGCTAGCCCTGGTGGAGCTGGGCCAGCCTATATAAACAGCACAGTGCATGGGCAGGAATGTAGGAAATCCCAGGTGGTATATGGAAGTGCTCTGGAGCATGTGCCCTGGGACTGATGCGATGCAGCCACCAGCACCATTGCATGTTTTTTCCCCCATTTGAGAATACAAATGAATGAGTGGCCAGCTGCACCATCATACCATCAACCTCTCATGCAATCAATGATGCAAAATTATGACAAACAGGGCAGATCACCAATAATGCAGTGGATGTAATTAAAACATACATAAACCATACAGTCCATCATTGGGGGAATGTATGGAGGGCCCCCCCCCCCATGATTGTGCTTTTCCAAATGTGTCACTGGGGGGGGGGGTAATTGGCAGTCACTGGTACTTGCATGGGAGGGGAAGGTGAAGAAAACAAATGAAGAGGTGGAGCTTGTCATCACGCGGTGCAAACTGCTGATGGCTGTTTGGGGAGTGGGTCATGATGACAGTGGGATTTCCAACCACTCTGGAAAAAAGGGGGATTGACCCAG
>NC_056523.1:254627457-254715142 GCF_019175285.1 Sceloporus undulatus
TTTTTCCTCTTCATCTGGTCAGCTCCTTAGTCACACTTAGAAATGGCCCATTGGAACTGATGGAAGTTGTTAAATTAGTTCTCTCAATCTCAGTGAGTATTCTCTAAATGCAGCTGAGACCCAAAGCACACATTATTTTACAGATGTAGCTCTTTATCTTCTGTGAGTACAATGGTGTGAATGTAGACCAGCCACAGTGTTGCTGTTGTGTGATTCCAGGTCAATTCTGACTTATGGTGAACCTACCATGGTATTTTTTTGGCAAGATTTGTTGTAGGGGAGTGCCATTGCCTTTCTCTGAGGCTGAGAGTGTGACTTCCCTAACAATACATATTGTTAAATAGTGAACTATTTGACATCCATGATGATGCAGTAGTTTGAGCATTGGACTATGATTCTGGAGCTTCCAATCATGGCTCAACCATGGAAACCCATTGGGTGACTATGGGTAAGTCACATTTTCTCAGTTTCGGAGGAAAGCAAGAGCAAACCATTCTGAACCAATCTTGCCAAGTAAAACCTGTGATAGTTTCATAGTAGAGTTGTCAGTTATTCAGAAATTACTTGAAATAACATAACAACAACAACAAAGTAAATGTTTAATTTGTAGTAAGAAGTTTAGAAAATAACACATGCTTTACTAACAATTTGGATACAATCCATCGTCTACACTTCATTTAAAAGCACAATTCAGTTTGAGTAAGGTGGTGCCTGTTACTGAAAATAACAATTCATGAGATGTAATAAAAAGAGACATCCCCTCTGCCAAAAAAGTTTGTTTCACGCACCACGTAGAAGAAAAAGTTTAAGAAATAAATTAAAATAATGAAGGATGCTGTTATATAAAGTTTGACATTACAGCTTTCATGTATTCTGTCCAGCATATACACTTGATGAATACAACTGAAATCTATGATGTGGCATGAGGTATAAATGCAATTTATGATTCATGGTGAGCTTACTACATGAACCTGAACAGGTATCCAAGTAAAAGTGATGATTTCTGCTTGCTCTTCAATTAGAGGAGCTCATTTTCCAATCATATTGGAAGCAGAGCTCCTCTCTGAAATCAATTATTGGCTCTATATAAAAATCAATGGCACTGTATGGAGCCTGCAGAAAATAACAGTGGGTGTTCCAGTGGTAAAACACTCCATTTAAACATGTCTTGCAGGCATTTACTTAAGAGATTACTCCCAGCAGGCAGGTGTGAAGAAAATCTAGCAAAGGATCAGGCAAAATTCCAAATGATTTGAACACAGGACTTCTGTTTTAATCAATGTAGCATGTTACATATAAAAAGTAGAATGATGCTGGAAATCTAATTATGTACTTTGTATTAATGTAAAGAGATCTGTGCAAGCATTTATCCTGCATTTTAAATGCTGCACAATTAGTCCCTCTTTTCAAATGTCTGTGGCCTACCTTAAAGATTTCTGTGTATTTAGAGCAAAGATCTGAAAAGAGTGTTATAAGCACGTTTGACTAGAATCCTCTTGTCAGATTACTGGGAAGTACTTTTTCAGGTGTTGCATAATAATGTATCTAGTACCACTGATTTTAGAGAAAAAGAATACTGTATCCAGTACCATCTTATGGAACATCTTTCTCCAGCTTCACAGTGGCAGCTGAACAACATTGGGGCATGCACGCTTACAACCAAGAGGTAGAACTTTGCCTGGTACTGTCCCAGGTCTGGGAGAACAACAGCTGCTCCTTCTTCCCTGAGTGTAACATTGCAATCAGTCAATGCCAGAATGCAGCTGTACTCTCTCCCTGGCCACTTATTGACCACAGAGTGCACCCTGGAATTGTCTGGTCATTGTTGCACATCCAGAGGGAAAGGTGCAGCTATTAATGTTTGAATCTGCCAGTAGGCAGGTGGAGCTTTATGCCTGGTAAAAGCTCCCATGTCCTAACCTCTGGAACTTTGTACACTTATTCTACCAAATATATCCCCAAAGTGCTCTTCAGATCTTCCTGTGACACATATGAAAATCGTTAAGGCATGATATAATAGAAAGATTTTGATGCAAGACTGACATGCACACCTTCATGTCCATTTTCAGTTTACACATGGTGCTAGACAATGTCTGAATAGATCTAACCTGCTTTTCAGACAGGATAATCCATTAGAAATGTTGCAATTAGTATGCTTTCTATGCAATTCTAGCACTGAGAGCAGTCTTTAAAAATAGAAGATTATGCAGTGATTTAAAAAACAGTACCAAAGAAATATCATAAAATACATTATAATGTACTTATATTTTCAAGGACAACATCAAACAGTACAGCACCTGTCATCCTTTGGCAGCTGCTACAGTCTTTCCCACATCTTTTTCACAGCTCAGCATTCTGTGCAGTGCTGAAAGGCTGGATCTACTTGCCACAAGATAAACCCTATCAAAGCTCACTGGGCCAACATATTGTGGAGGTAACCCACTAGAGAATGCTTTTCCTCTTCCTCAAACATACAGCAAGTATATAAGCATAGCTCACCATTTGCTTAAAAACTAGATAATAAAGACAAAGAAGAGAATAGTCATCCATTTGTTAGTTGGTTTTTAAGAAGGCCTCCATTTGTATCTATAAGTTGGAGGTAGGCTTATATTGAACTACAAGTCACATAAAGTCTGGTTTGCATAATCAATGATTTAGGGTGATGGGAATTGCAGTTCAACAACATCTAGAGGGCCACAAGTTGATCATCCATGGTGTAGGCACTAGGAAAAGGAGATAGCCTATGAACATGTGAGGAAAATATTGCAATGTGAAATGATGTTGTTGAACATAGCAGAAAGTCCATACCACTCTCTTTATATGACCGATTTCTGTTTACCGCCCACCATTTCTATTTACTCTCTTCAACTGACACTTAACATACCCTGCCCACTAAGAGGTATTGTTCTAATGATCTCTTTCAGTTCTGTGAATCTTGGTGTTCTACGTGGGCTGCTGATGTCACCCCTTATTATTCTATTTTTGACTAGAAAAAGACTAGCATACAGATAATTGCTGTAGTCACAGGAAAAAAAAACAACCCTCATGTTCTCTTGACCAACCAGTGTCAACTGTCAGGGCCTCCCTCAACAGCATATTTTTGAGTGAACATAGGATGGCATGAAGCAGATGGTTTGTTGTAACCTGTCCTAGCACTTTCACAACATCCAAATGTATACAGTGCTTATTTAGGGGAAGAGCTGATCCTGCTCATTTCTTTTGGGCCAGTATAATGTATATATGTGGCTTCTTCATAAGCAAGGAAATATCTTTTTAAAAGTGAAAGAAACAAAATATAAATGAAAGAAACTGAGAAGTGCTAACTGCCCATCTTTCAGTGGATAAAAAGCATAATTTATGTAATCCCTTATCTTCAAACCAGAAAGGTACATCAAAGGAGGTTTGAAAGGACCAATACTTGAAAGGAGAATATGGTAATGGATTTAGATAGCTGCAAAAAGTATGCATTGCCAAGTTCTTTTGTTGTAGGTTCTAGTCAGATAGCTACAGTGATCAGTCTGTTTTCATGCGTGGTTATATTTTGAGTATCTGACCTATAAAGTCTCAATTGAATATCTTATTTATATATTAATAGTATATCATTCCACCAGTAGAATCTATAAATTTAGTCCATGTTTATACAGGTATGTTGTTTGACATATGAAACTTTGCATGTTTGTGTCTCAAACCATATATGAATAAAATTACTTCTGGTAACTCATGTTTCAATTTTCTTTTATTAAAAACAAGAGTGGAGCACTCTGATGCTGTTATGTAAAGCCAAAAGGATAAATCATATATTCGTTTCTATGCTTTTGAATGTAAATTGCCAATTTACGTTTGACTGCTTATTAATTGTTCAAAGTCACTGCATGTTTTGTAGCTGAAAAATGTAAATGTTAATAATAAATAATGTGTTAAGTTCAGGATGCAGTTCAAAATGGTAATACACTTGAAATGATTTAACATTATTATGACATTAATAATTGACCTCATGTAGTTGCTAAAAGAGAAGCAGTTTTATTTGTGATTTAATTTTGTGCCTTTTTTTTTTAATGTTCTCTTTCCTAAGATGTGGCCTTGAGACATTTAGGCTGAAACTCCATATCCACTTAACATGATTGAAGGCTCATCTACATTTGTCAGAATACTCCAGGCTACTCCTTACCTGCTGCAGCAAAACACGCTGACAAGGGGCAACTGCCTTCCCACGTAATCCCTTTGAGCCAGCCATTGTCACCAGCATGAGTCATTCTGAAGTCAGAACAAGGCACCTATCCCTATTCTGACTTCAGAGCAACTCGCAATCTTGCAGGGACAACATGGGAAGGAGGCCACTTGATGTCATTGTGTTTTACTCTGGGCTTCTGGAAAATGTGGAGCAAAAAGTAAGGTGGTTTTTAATGCGGCACAAGGGGTGGAAACCCCGAATCAAGTCTAAACATTGGACCTTACTGCAGAGGGCTCCTGGCACGGGACGAGAACGGTCCAAAAGGGGCCGGGAAGGGAAGGGAACGAGTGGGGGACGCATTTTACTGCACACAGGAAGTCCTTCACTCATTCCATTCCCTTCTCTTCCATTCCCAATCCGCCCCAGAGGAGGTGATTTTTGAGAACTGTTCTGAACAGTTTTCAAAAATCGCCTCCTTTGGGTCAGATTTGGAATGGAATGGAAGGGAACGGAATGAGCAAGGGACTTTCTGTGTGCAGTAAAATGCGTCCCCCACTCGTTCACGACCCCTTCCATTCCGTTCTCGTCCTGTTCCATGGAGCCCCTGTGTAGTAAGGTTCTTTGAGTAAACAGCCCAGATCCATTTGGAATTTGGGGCTGCATAGTAAAAACAGCATACAACCAGCCAAAGGGGAATTTGGCATATATAGTTAATGTAAACAAGCTTGAAAAGGCCAGTGCTCTTGCCTGTCTCTCCCCCCCTTATAATGTGGTAAATTCGACATTATTTGGCCTTTGGTAAATTCAACCACATTGTTGGTATCTTTCTCTGTCTCATATTCTTGAGAAGAGGTAAGACAAAGTATATGGTTCTGTGGTTTGTTTAGCCACTTCCTCTTTGTGCTTCATCCCCACAGTTGCACCTAAACTGGCCAAATGTGTAAAGTTCAGGGACAGCTCCCTAAGATTTAATTCCCTTTTCTAAAGTCAAAGCTCTCCTTGGATTTTTATTCCTTTTGTATCAACGCTATAAATGATCATTCTGGTCTGTTATTGAAACAGATTTTTTGTAAACTCCTCTGTTTTTCTTTCTTTAATTCTGTATTGTTACCATCCATGATGCTGTTATATTGCTGCTTTTTTGTCTGCTATACATTTGGCCACTGTTACTTCAATCTTTTCTACTTTGCTCCCTCTTTCAGTTTTCAATATTGTTGTAAGCTTGACAGCCTGTTTCTTTCTGACAAAACATGTTTTCTACTCTTATGTACACTAACAGTGGTTTCAATAGAGATCCAACATTGAGCAGTGGTTTTAGTGTTGGATTATGGTTTTGGGAGACCAGGATTTGAATTTCTACCCAGCCATGGAAACTTGGTGGGGGACCAAGAGTAAGTCATACTTGTTTCTGCCATAGAAGAAGACAGTGAAAAAACCTCCTCTGAATACATCATGCAAAGAAAATCCCATGATAGGTTCACTCTAAGGCTACTCTAAAACAAGGATTATTTCCTGTAGGAGGTTCATTTTCTTACCCTGTCTTTTTAGCTTCTGCTGCCAGGTGAAGGCAGTTTTCAATACAGTGATATATTCAAGTCTTTTATCTCAAGTCTCAAGTCAAGTCCTTGAAAAACACTTTGAAGTTGGGTCTCACCTCAAGTCTGAAATCTGCTGCTCCTAGCGAAAGTTTAAGAAGGCTCTTGTGCTGTGCAGCAGGGACAGGCTGCTGAGTAGATCTCAACACCCACCACAAGGCCAAAACGCATGGACATTATTGGAGGGGAACAGCAAAAGCATTAGGCAATGGGCTTGAGGCAGGGGTCTATAGGAAGTGGGAGCTTGCTGTATAGCAAACATAGTCTACCACTTCTATCACATGACCAGAGGATTAAAAACAGTGAGATGGAAGCATTAAAAATGTAATGATTGTGTTTTAACTATGTTCTAACCCACCTTGAGTGTGAGGAGAGGTGGGTAAGAAATAAAATAATAATAATAATAATAATAATAATAATAAAGGGACAAATTGGTTTTCTGTTCTGTAATGTTTCTCGATGAAATTGATTGCAAGTCAGCAAGTCGTCACTGTGTCATTTATTTCTGCTTAGAGTCCAATTTGAGTCACTGAAGCAACTTTAGTCTGACATAGGCCTGTTACAGACTGCCAGAATAAAGCTGCTTCGAGTCTCTTTGGAGGTATGCTATTTAAATGATGTGTGGGTCCTAAGAGTACAGAGGTCGCGCCAAAGCCACACTCCATTCCTAAGCACTGGAATGCAGCTTTGGTGCAGCTTCCGGATTCTTAGGACCCATGCATCATTTAAACAGCATACCTCCAAAGAGACCCGAAGCAGCTTTATTTTGGCAGTCTGTAACAGGCCTTAGTCTACATTACTGGCTATTAATTAATCTTGTAAGTTTTTTTTAGCTGACACTGGAATAAGTTTTAATTCCTAGTGCTTGTTTTATTGCAGGTTTGGTTGAATGTTGTTATTTGTCCTGTATTGTTGAGAACTGCTGTAGAAAGGCTACATTTCAATTCTAACAATAAACATATGTAAATAATGTCTTTGGCATGTGAAAATACTAATATATTTTAGAGCACAGCTGAGTGGGCACAGAGCAGCCTTTAAAAACCACCCACGATCAAGGACTTTCCCAGCAGATAATGATCACCAATTAGCAGACACTAATTCCTTTGCATATCCTCCCACCCTGAGGCCCTGCCATCAACAACAGAACAATACACAGATTAACATGGAAATCATTCCTCCCTACCCAGGGTGTCTCTCTCTCTCACACACACACACAGTATATCCAACTCTCTTCCATGTCAGCATTCTCTGAAGATGCCAGCCACAGATGCTGGTGAAACGTCAGGAATAAACTCTTCTAGAAAATGGCCACATAGCCCAGAAAACCCACAAAACTTTTGAGTTACTTTTATAGTTACAGGGGAGTCATCACTAAATGGTGACACTGCTAAATGGAAATATATTACATAGTTCAGGTACTGACTTTTACTGTGCAGGGGACAGCTTTTTCGGGTTCTCTTGTGAGCTCTGAGATAACAGACAGAGGAAACTATATTTTGTACCAGAAGCCAGTACTGTAGCTTGCATCATTCAGATGTTTTGTTATAAATAGTGTAAACAGGTGATATAACATCATTATTTTTTTACAAACTGAAATGTTAACAGTAACAAACTGCTGCACATGCCAGAACTACAATTTCTACTGATTAGGATTTTTAAAAGTAACTTTTCAAGAAAAAGAAAACTTTTACTGCATCTCTTTCTCACTGTGGCAAAAAAATGCTTCTGAAAAGAGGAAAGCAAATTTTAGATGAAAGAAAACTCTCTGCTATCACTGCAAGCCATGATATATAACTCTTACCCAGAGGTAGTTTCAGTGTCTGAAGAACTTCTCCAGCCGTGTGTGTTAAGATTTCTTTTCCCACTTCAGCACATCTATGACTATGCTAACAATTAGAACTTCTGTGACAATTCTAAATGTATTTGTTTGCTTCTGTGTCAGATTCTGTTGTTTGTTAAACCAAGAGCCCATTAAGCTCTTATAATAGTTTCTAAGGTTCCACACTGTATTGCTAAAACTGTAGTTTTCAGGTTTCATGACTCTCAGAGGCTCTTGGCTTATTGTATCTTATGGCTGTTCACATCAGTACAACAGAAGGCAACACAATTTATATTGTTGTTTAATATGCAAAACATTAGGAAAAGAGCAAATTTATGTTTTTCCAACCTTCACTTTGGGAGGTCAATCTGCATTAAGGTTCATTACGCATCATGAATTACAGCGACTGTGTAGATAAGCAAACACCAAAGCTAGCAAGTTAAATTAATTTGGCTTTATGTTTGATTGGCCTTACATGGCTGGAACACAGGAAGCACCCTTCACCAAGCTCAATATTATATTTCATTGTCAGTGGCTCTCCAGACTCTAGAGTGCCATAGTGGGACTACTACTAAGCCTTTGAATTGGAAATTCCAGGGTTTGGATCTCACATCTCCTGAATCTAAACCGTATGCCTGATCCAGGGACCAGTTCAGTCAACATTAGGGCAACTGAAGCCCTTCCAAGATACAGCATAATGGGAATTATTTAGGATAATCCTCATCCTGGAGTGACTTTATGCTTGCATTGTGCTCAAAGATGTTTGGTTCTCCTATAATTTGTTTTCTCCATGATCTTAATCTTTCCTTAGAGCTCACAGGCTCTTCTATTAGTGCTTTTAACCATCACAGTAGTTCTAGCAGCAGATTATTATGTCAGCAAATTTTGGAAATCAGCCAGGAGAAGAGAATTTTTCTAGTAGAAGAATATTTCTACTGGCAGAAAAGGCTTGTGCCTGATCCTCATCCCCTGCATTTGTTGTATGAGTTATATTGCAGCTTTTCTAAACAGAAACCAGCCATGCTTGAAAATACATGTAAAGCTCTTATTACCTACATTTTGAGAAATTATGCTACCATTTCAGTCAATTTCCTAAATTTCCTACAGAAAATCATTATTGTGTGCTCATTTTTGAAAGTCTTGTATTTTAAATGGGATAAACAACCCTGTGAGTGTATTATAGAATGTTATAGTTGCAAGACCCAAAAGTAGATAGCTACTATTAAAGGTATAATTTTCAAAAAAACACTGCATACTTTCCCATCTCTCAGAAATAACTAAATGATTTCCCTTTATTTTTAAACACACACACACACACACACCTGAATGCTTCAAACTACCAACACGTACTAACAAAAAACAAAACAAAAACAAACCCTAATCTTAGACCAGATTAAAATTAAACATACAGGGGGTAGAAAAAATCCACAGTAGTAATAAGAGAATGGTGTAACATTGTAGAAATGACCAGATCATCTACCAATAACAAATTAAAATTACATTTAAAGTGCTGCATTTAAGATATAATCATGTTTAGCTTCAGAAGATCAAGTTGTTTAGAGAACATCCTTCTTGCCAGTCCAAGGATAACAAATTTAATTGAGCTCTACCTAGCTCAATTCGCTAGTAGACTAGACCTTTTTTTTTAATTCTTAATGAGTTAGTCCAAGGAGACATTCCTGAGGAGTTTACATATTTCTCCTTTAGAGATTCCATAGTGGGGTGGGGCTTCCACCTTCTGTGGGGCAGGACTTCTGGGGGGGGGGCAAAACCAAGGAACACCCTTTCAACCTCAGGCTAGCAATAGCAAATCCCCCTCTGATGAAACTTGCTAATAAAAGTCCATGATAGTTTCACATTAGGGTTGCCGTAAGTCGGAAATGACTTGGAGGCACCACACAAAGTAATGATCTCTTAGTCTCAGAGGATGGCAATGGAAATCCTCCTCTGATAAAGCTTGCCCCATTATAGTTTTACCTTAGGTTGCCAGGAATGACTTGAAGGCATGCACACACAAACACACACATCTCACTCTCTCAACCTCAAGGAATGGCAAGGAACCCACCCTCTAAAGAAAATGGCCAAGAAAACTCCACTATAGGGTTGCCACATAGGTTGGAAAGAACTTGAAGGTGCACAACTACATAACGACAACAACCTTATACAGCTCCCCTTTGGACTTAGTGGGGCAGAGTCGGCCCCTTCCCCCCCCCCCACACACACACACTCTCATACAAATACACACATATACACACCAACCCATATATACACACATATATTTATATATACACTCTGTCACACATATACATCCCTCAGACAGATACACACACACACACACACACACACACACACACAGAGCGAGAGCGAGAGCGAGAGAGAGAGAGATGGCATGCATGCCATAGGTTCACCACCACTTGTATAGTGATTTTAATTTTAGACTATGATGCCAGCATAATAGAGTTCAAATCCCTAGACAGCCATGGAAACCCGCCAAGTGACTTTGGACAAGTTAGGGGCTGTGCAGACTGGCAGTTTGGGCTGGCTTGGGCTCGGAGTCAGGGCATAGCATCTACATGACACACACCCCAGCCCAGAACAGCATGATGTCACACACCACACCGCACAGCATGTAGTGTCATGGCCCTCATCTGGCACTGTGTAATATGACACAGCACTAAAGGGACACTGCCAAACTGTGGCAATGCAGCTATCATGCCTTTTGCAGGGCATAAAAAGCAGCTACCTTTTTCAGCTACTTTTTGCATCTTGCAAAGGTCAGATCTGGGCCATGATGTGCAGTTGTCATGGACCCAATCTGGCTGTAACAGAGATGGCTCCGGTGTGTACAGCCCCTTAGTCTCTTAGCCTAAGACAACAACAGTGGCTAACCCACTCTGAACAAGTCCTACCAAGACTTGGTGATAGGGACCAAGCTGAAGGTACACAACAACAACAAATCCTAATCTATGTAAAAAAAAAATCCCTATTGATCCAATTCTCCATCTCATCTGCTTCTGTTATTTGAATTGTAGAATCGTTGGGAAGCTAAGTGGTGGATCATTTACCAGCTCCAAAGTCTTGCCAACTTAATGAAAGATAGGGGTACCAGATTTTTTGAATGCTGATAGAGTCCCCCCCACCCCAGTAAAAAGTCCCTCCTTGGGATTAACTCTACTACTTCCAGACTGTTGTAGGTGAGGGCACCAGCCCTTGAAGACTAGAAATGCTTTGAATCCAGAAAAACATTCCAAATCCATCCATTTTCATGGATACCCTGTTCTCAGCAAGTAATACTGTCTGTGCACCAGTAACTGTGATTTACAGGTTGGAAGTGCTTCCTATAGCTGAATACAGTAGCTATATATTAACATTCACCAACCAGAGGACCTGCGGGGTAGGATTGCTTTGTATGCTTTATGATTTTTCTCATGTTGCTCTTCTTTACCTCCTCAACATCTTTGTCTTATATCTAAAGAGAACCATCATTCACCATTTTGTACAATCTGACATTTCCCTTAAGTCTAGTCTTTTCTGGTAGCACAAAGTGGGGAAGGAAAGAAGAATGACATTTGGACTGTGTGATAATGTAGTGTTGCAAAATGGCTCCACCTATAATTTAGCACAGTAGTTCCCAAAATTTAGTTCTCCAGACATTTTGGACTTCAGCTCCCTGAATTCCTGATTGTTGACCAAATTAAGTAGGGTTTCTGGGAGCTGAAGTCCAAAACATGTGAAGGGCCAAAGTCTGGGAAACACTGAAAGTTTCACTCTTAAGCCAGCAGTCAGCCTCCCACCTGTAGGTTAGTTTCTGTCTGGACATTGATGAGCATGTTCTGGGCCAAACTGCTCCCACAGCAGATTGCTTGCTCTCACCTGGACTGAATTAGGCTGCTGTTCCTCCACTTTATTCCTCTACAATAGTGAGCACCCATTTGTGCCTTTATGGCATAAGAGGTCATCCTAGCACCAGCTGTGTAGTAGTGTGATGGATTGGAAGATGGACCCTTTTTAGTCTGGTTCACACAATTAGGAGTTGTGATACAGGAGGGCATCCATCTGTGTAGACAGGACTTGGGACAGGCAGTAAATTATCTCTAGATCTGAGGTTTGGCTGTTTTGTCCTGTCAGTTAACCCTCTGAGACCATCTATTTTCTGATTTCTTAGAACTGAATTCTGCTCTGGTGTTCCAAAAACTTAAAACTGATGGAATCAACAGAATTTACCTGGGTGTTGACTCACCTTTCACCTGATTCAATGCCTTTATTCCAGATGGGACTAACCATTGGTCCAATATGAATTTTGCAAAGTTATAGCCCTAGTTTCATCCAGCCTTCTATGCCTTCTCTAACTATTTTTGGGATTCTTGTGGTTGGAGTGGCATGAAACTATAATATTTCTGCCAAACAGAATAAATTAAAGGGAATAATTACATCTTTCAAAAGGTACTATTAGAATTTGGAGTGGCTCTGACAAGGGGCAAAAATCATTCTGCTTATTTAGAATGACGCTCCACAACTGGCACCATTTAGAGATTCTCCAGCATTTCACTTATTCACAATAGTAAAACAAGGAGGCAATTCCAGAGTTTGGGGGCAACTACTGAGAAGGCCCTATCTGTTGTACCCAGCAACCACAGCTGTGAATGTGGTAGGAGGGAAAGAAGGGCCTCACGTGAGGATCTCAGGTCTGGGCAGGGTCACATGGAAATATAACAGTCTGACAGATATCCTAGACAGTTGTATCTTATTTCTCATTAAACAAAGACACAAGGATTTAAGTATTGGTTTGTCCATTCCTGGTTGCAAAGGAGTGCAAATGACTGCAAATTATATTGAAGCACAGAATTAATGTACAGTAACAAAGAATAAAAAGTGGCTGCCCTTTGGTCAGGCAAAAAGAAATGAGTGATAAGTGTTTCATTTGCTTAGAGAAGGGATGAGAATTATTTAGACTTCTAGATGATATTGGATTATAAATCCCAGAAGCCCTAATGAGCATGAACAATTGTTCAAGATACTGGGAACTGCAGTTGGAGGGCCACATGATTCCCACTCTTTGTTAGAGTTTGTCTAACATATGACTTCTCTTGCTCCTAGGTTGACAATGGAATGCAATGTATTCTTGGAAAAGGTGTGTTACCTTCTGTGAGACATCCCCATGCCAAGTACCAAATGTTAGTCATCTACATCACATAATCAAATGATTTTAGATTATAACTCACTATTTAAAGAGACTAATCAGTATTAAAGGGGCATTCATTCTCCACTCTTCCCCTGTGGGAGCCATCTGTAAAAGTCACAGACCACTCAAAATTGCTTGCAAAAGTATCTGAGCAGCCAATTTAAAGTTCATATATACAGCTGGTGGCAGCTCAAATGCTGGTTAAATATCAAATCCTTTCAGTCAGCCATCTCAATTTTCCCCCCTGCAGATTTAGGAATCAAGTCATTCTAAAATTATGCTGAACACATCATCTAAACATTTAAATGAAACAGACTAAAGAAACTTATTCAAATTAGACTTACAATGAAGTTCTATCCTTATGAAGTCTTTAATTCCCAGATTTTCTAAAAACACTCCCGAGGAAGCTGTAGTCTTAAAGAAAAAAGACACATCTGCACTAAGTTCTCCATGAAATGTGGGGAAATGAAGGTATGAGGCCTCAGTGTTGAAGGAAGCAGCGTTCCAAAACTCTCCTAATTGCAGAAGGAGAAAAAAGTTGAGAGAGAGAGAGAGAGACAGAGAACACTGTTAAACATCTGTTGTATTAAAAAAAAAAAGGGGGGGGGGGCAGTCAATTAAATATGTAAACAGGTGATACCCAGTATTCCTCTTCACTTGCAGTTGCATATTGATCTCAGTCCAGATTTCCATTGATGCTACAGGATACTTAAAAGACTGTATTCTCCCATATGATCTTGCCATCTGTTGCTTATAGTGATTAGTGAAGGTCCCGCACTGTCTTCACTACAAACACTGTCAATGGCTATCCAGGAGACAGCCTTAATCAGCACCACTGGTCTCCCTTGTTCTGCAAAGTCCACTCTGTTTCTTCTTTAATGGACATTTGGGCAAATCAAAACAACATTTTACTCCACAGTGATCATGGACTTAAATGATTCTGGCTGAGGACCACTTTTTGCTGATTTTTCTGTTTCCTACATCATTGCACTTTTCTATTGTTCTTTTTTCATGGCTCATTTTAGTGCTCACCTTTTGTTGTTTTAGTGTGATTCTTAATCACCTGTGGGGAAGGGAATCAAGTTCAGGACTGAAATATGAGTTATAAATACTGTATTAACAAAGTTAAGAAATAAATGCTGATATTCTACATTGGCTGCTTTCTGTATCAGATACTTAGAGCTCATCTGCACTGGTGAAAAACTGGTGCCGGCAATCCTGATTATGTAAAGCTATTTCTGGGGAGGAGCTATGGTTTTTTGTCCTTTAACTATGGCACTTTACAGAGCACACAAAAAGGGCGCTCTGCCAGCACCCGTGTTTGCTGCGTGAGGGAGCCGCAGCGAACAAACCACACGGCTCCCCCACACAGCAAAAAGAACCCACAAAAGTGGGTTCTTCTTGCAGTGCAGTTGTGACACCGCAAAGCACTGATGGTGCACTTGCGGCGTCACAACCAGGCTGGGCGCTAAGCGTCCGTCACATCAAAATGGAGGCACCCTTGTGTATAGGGCGCTGCCATTTTTACGCCCCCAGTACATACTAGGGGTGAGGCCTGATTGGACACTGCATCCTCGGCCAACCACTAGTATGTACTGGGGGCGGAGCAAAGACCCATCTGTAACAGGCCTGATTTTGCTCCAAACTAAACATAGTCAATGGAATTCCCAGTGTTTCCTAGAAACCCCAGAGTGATCTCAGGTTCTTTTGGCATGCGGATAGCTGGACGTTGGGTCTAATTTGGCTCGATCCAGTTGTCCACATGCTAACAGCCACACCACCACCCTTCCTCACACTAAACAGTGCAGGGGACTTCCCACAGATGCAAGTGGCAGTGTAGATGTATCCTCCATAGCAATCTCCCCATTTCAACTTAAAAAGGAGGTCTGTTCAATTTCAGTTAGGGTTCAAAGAAGATAATGTTTCCAACAGGCTTCCAGGATGCAACAAGGAATAGCGACAGGCCCTGGTTCTCATTGTCGCAGACTCACTTGCTGGTGGAATGAGGTATTAACATGCTCCTCTTTGGGGCATTGGGTGGGAGAGTGTATTTATGTAGTGTTACAGTAAAACAATGTAGTCATGCTGAATACAAAGCAGTTATGGATCCATAATTTTAGAAATCCATACCTGCAATACAGAACACTAACCAAACACTGTATATAGTACATGAGTGAATGTGTAGATCACTCAGTCAGTATCAATGGAAGGAAACAACTTCACATGAACATACCATGCTTTCTGCCATTAATTAATTTATTTTTACATATATCCTGCCTTTCTCCCCAAGGGACCCAAGACAGTTTACAAAAGATACAACTAAAAATTTGATGATAAAAAAGTTAATACTCAGTGAAACTAGTTACCACAGTAAAATGGTAAAATTCTTTAAAAACATAACAATGGGGTTAAAACTACAGCAACAGCAAACACACCCAAACAAACAAACAACCCTGTCTATGAGGCAAAACACACCACCCTTTTGTGTTGCCTTCTGGGTGATGTGGGATTGTGGTATTTACACGCCGCACACTCCCAAGCCACCCAGAAGCTACACAGACATTTACATGGGGAGCAGCTTCCAGGCAGTCCAGCAGCATGGCTTTTATATGCTATACACTGCCGGAGCACCTTAAAGCTGGCTTCCAGCTGCTGTGGGGTGGAAAGCCTGGCTTTTGCCACCTCCAAAAGGAGTGGCTCCTTGCTGCTCCTTTTTTGGCCAGCAAAAAGGCAGTTTGGAGCCACAGAGTGCTGTTGCCAGAGCTCCAATCCAGCTTTGGAAGGGGCGGTCTGTTTTGCCCCTATGTTTTGTGTCATTATACTGGAGTACAGTTTAGATATACTCCATCCTATCTGAATCTGCCTCTGCAATGCAGAAATAATCCAGTTTGACACCACTTTAACTTCCATGGATCAATGCTATGGAATTCTGGCAATTATAGTTTTGTGAAACATTTAGTTTTCTCTGTCAGAGAGTTCTGGTGGCACAACAAACTACAAACCCCATAATTCCATAGCCTTGAGCCATAGCAGTTAAAGTGGTGTTAAAGTGAATTATTTCTGCAGTGCTGATGCAGTCCTAAAAAACTAGGATTGGGCCATCAGAATGCTCTGTTGCCTGTGGCCGAAGCACGTGGTAATGTTACATGAAATAACCAATTGCTTGGTAGGTAATCTATTTAGAAGTTTGTGGACATTTTAGTTAGCATTGATATCACTTTTTACATTTTTAACAAAACTCAGGCCCAAGGTGATATGTTTGGCACAACACTGCACATTTAAATGCACCTTGATATTTCTTCTAAATTCCAACAGTTATGCTTGTCACTTTCATGAACTCTACTGCTTTCTAAATCAAATTAGGCAACATCTTTCAATGAATACCAAATATAGTTGTCCCTGCTAACTCCATGTTGTTTAAGACTGAGCTGATACTAAAATTAAAAGTTTTAAATGCTAGCTACATCAGTTTCCTGTTGTTATCAAGGTGGTTGTGTGATACTGGGATGCATGGCATCACTATGGTTGGTGTCACCCCAGTGCGGTAACTCATGCTGTCACCCTCCAGCCAGCCCCTTCTGCCAGTCAGGCTGTCTCTGCCATGGTGGGGATGGACTACTGCCACTACTCAGCAATCTTTTCCAGATGTGGTGGTGCTATTGAGTGAGTGGGAGAAGTAGGTGACTCACTGTCCCACCCAGCCAGTACACCCACCAGATCCAGAAGGCAGCCTCTTCCCACCAGCAGCTGCTGTTGATGGTGGCATGCTCCTATTGTCTGGTACCCATTTTCCCACTTGGCCAACAGCCCTGCCAGATCTGTAAGGAGCTGTTGGGCAGCTGCAACCAACAACAACAACAATCCTACTGCCAGAGTGGAGTGGCTACATGAATTGCACCTACTGTACAAATGCAAACATTATATTACTATGTTTATATCACTGGCCATTGATAGCATCCTTCTTAGTGGACGGGTGAATCCATTCTGGGCTTTAGTATGAACTTTAAAGGTGCTATCCAGAGTGTTGAACTCTAGACCCCAAAATAATATAATTGTATGGGAAAGGGGAAGTGATAGTTTACTTTCATAATTAATATATGTCATCAATGGATATAACATATATATCATATATTAACAGAACAATGGCCCGGGCACCCTTCTCCATTTCTCAAACTGTTATGACTACAAGGAATGGTGCCAATGATTCTGTTTTAAATGTGACACAAACTACTTCCTTTTGTTAAAAACATATTTGAAAACTGAAAAGGAAAGCAATGTTTCTAACCTCACCTGATTTGCAGTGCACAGATGTCTTATACTGTTCACTTGACATCTACAGAGAACTCATGTGAACAGAGATGATTTACGTGCAAGATGAGTGTCTAAAACAGAGGCTAAGAATATACTATGACTTGCAAAGAAAAACACTCCTCTTATAAAAAGACTCTCCTCTCCATGCTACACATGGGTTCTCAGGCAACACAGATTCTTTCTGAGCACTGATTGAAGAGGTAATATACTTGGCCTACCCCATATCTCTAGATAACAATGTTGTTTATCTAAGTAAGCCTTTCCAGAGTGCAACAATAGGCAGTCCCACACCTAAGAGATATTTCAGACTGCAGAAAAGAAATAATGTTTCACCTTTATTGCCCATGCCCTTTCATTTCTTTTGTCTCCTGTCACCATTGACCAAAAAGTACCATGAAAAACTAAAATACCTGTTTGACCTAATCCAAAATAATGAATGTACGCACATATTGTGAAAAATGGTTGTTCTATCACAGAAGTTTTATGGAATGAGTGTCTGTCTCTATCCTTAGAATCTAGATCTGAATGGAAATTAGACAAATATAAATAATCATTAGCTGTGAAATATGCTACAGTTGAATGCTGTTGGACTGAAGTTCCCAACAGTCCTGACTGTCTGCTAACCTGGCAAGAAATTATTATAGTTTGAACTTCCTTTTGAGTTTTTGGATCTTGTGGAAGAGGTCTCTCATTCTTTCTTTTTTGAACTTTAATGCTTGTGCATTAAACCATATTTGTGGTGCTGAAATCTAGGCTTCCCTTCCTCTCTTTTGCCTCTGACAGGTCTTTAGCTTTAAGTGTTTAATGGCAAGCAGGTGCACACTATGGTCTCCTCTATGACTGAAATACAGTGGTGCCTCAGGTTACGAAATTAATTCGTTCCGCGGCCGCTTTCGTAACCCGAAAAGCCTTCGTAAGCCGAAATGCCATAGGCGCTAATGGGGAAAAGCCGCGGTTCCGTTTAAAATAGCGCCGAAGTTTTTTCGTAACCCGAAAAAACATTCGTAACCCGGAACAATTATTTTCTATTGGATTTTTTCGTATCCCGAAAATTTCGTAACCTGGGTAATTCGTATCCCGAGGTACCACTGTAGTTGTAGCTATTAATTGTACCAGTCATAACAGGTAGCTATCACAATGCACTGTCTATAGTCCATATAAGTATGATTTTCTTCCCAGCCCTTTTTCCTGAGATAGAAGTTATGAATTAGACTAGTGAGGTTACAGTGACATGTATCTTTGCAAACTGCAATCCAATTTGTAGTGGATATGAACACATATGTCCATGTGAGTTGGAAAGAAAGATGTGTGTCATACATAGTCCTCCCATCAGGTGAGGAGTACTTGTAAAATTCATATACTATGTGCTATAGTTTTTATTATCATGAGTCTGTGGTTATAGTTCTGTTGTCTCTCCCATTCCAGCCAACCATATTACTGCAGGAAATCAAATAATATGTTTCCACTTGAGAAAGTCACTATACTAGGGCTAGTATTCAAATCTACATCACCTTTTTTTCATCTCATAGTCCTTCCTTTGAAGTTGCTGTTTCACTTTCTGTTTGTCCTTGTTAATATGACTTTACTCTGTTCTTCTTAGAGGCTTCTTTGACCCCACACAATCAACAAAACTGCTGTGAACAGTACTGAGAATATCAAATCTGTGGGATTACAATTCATGAGGAAAGACTTGATCTTTTTTCCTAGTTAATTGTAGCTGCTAAATGTATCAGTTGCTTCTCACCAAAACTGAGAAAGAGTTGGGAGTTTGAGATGTTGAGTCTGGTGTACGGTTTCAAAGAGAGTCATAAAAAAATAAAAGGAATTGGGGAATTTAGGACAGGCACAACTATTGTATATCCAATGGAAAAGAATTGTGATACAATTCCAAACCATCCAATATTTATTGAGTACTGAACTAAAGAAGCACAGAATTTATTTTACAATAATTCTATGGGTAGTTTCAACAAAGATCCCTACTCCATTCCGGACTTAAAAGAACAAAACCAGTAAAATGTGAACATTCTGGTTTAAATACAATTGCTAACTCCTACTAGAGTTTATCCATTGACTATATGGAATATGCATGAATCTTGCTTTACCCATTTCTCATTTAATTCAATGGGTTTACTCTATGTGTAGCAAATAATTGGATTTAGGCCACTTTCCTAATATTAATCCTGGATAAGCTGTATGTAAAATAAATGAAAAGGGACCATGAAAGGCTTACCCATAAGCATAGCGCCATTGTTTGTAAGGAAATGTTGGAGAAGGGTGCATCCTCCCCCCCCCCCAAAAAAAAGGGCAAGCAAGAAAGTTCAATTTACTATAAATAGCAGTATATTCACATTTACCCCAGTTAGAAGTAATTTGCCATTTATATGCAACAAAACATTTGCTTTCATTATTTTAAAGGTTTAGTAAAAAAGAACATTAATTAACTCCTTTTTGGCAATTTGGAAATAAAATGGAAACAAAAATGGATACAAAAGAAACATAAGCAGGAAAATGATTGCTTTTGAATGCTGTCCAATCCATTACAAGAGTCTTTCACTGCAACCTCCCATTTGTAAAATGCTATTATGAAACTCCAGTGTTAGAATCACAACACAAATTTGTTTCTTATTTGCAAGAAAGCTGTTGAAAACGCTGCTATGTGATTAATCATAAACTTTGCATGCGTAAAACTCCAGCAGGGATTTAAAAAAATGGTGGTGGCAGTGAATCAATACAACCATCCCACACAGTTTTCTAAAGTGACAGACAATTTTCACTCTTTATGTTGCAAATCAATTGGCAAGTTACTATCGGCAGATTTTCCAGCCAAAGAGTTAAAATATACCAAGGACTCCTTCCCATTGTGATTTAAAGGAAATTGCTGATCGGTTAATATGACCATAATTTCCATTTGAAACCAGTTCCAATCCTATTTTTATTTGATTTCTGTCGTGATACAGTGAGGCAAACACAAAAAAACCAGTTTTTCAACACAACCCCCCCCCCCGCCCGTTTTTCCAGCTTTCTACAGTTCTTTTAGGAAGAATCAATTCCGGAGCATGTACAACAAGTAGGAACGATGGATCTGAATCACATCATTCTGGAGGAGAGGGACTAATGGCAGAGGGGTGTTTACCATCCCTCCCCAGTTTTTGGTAGATCCACCATTTCCCCCCTCTCTCAGCACTGTCTTTGTGCTTGTGGTGTGAACTATGAGTACATGATTTTAAATAAAAACGACATAAGATTTGATTCACTGATTTCGCAACTGCTTGCAATCAATCAGGCAAGTAATTGCAAAACAAATGAATTGAATCTTCTATCAATTTATTTAATATATATAGTTCCCAAGCTGCGCTGCCTGGGCTGCCACTTACATCACTGATGACGCAGAGATGATTGACATGCATTTTGAAGCGGCACAAACTAGTGAGGATGACAATCGTAAAAGAAGTGATTACAAGGGGATAATGAAAATATGTGCTTTCATATTGGGAAAAACAGACCTTTTATAATCGATTTACCAACACGGAGCAAAGGCAAATCCCAAAGCGGTTTAAATGTAAGTGGGAATGAGCCCCAAATGTGAAATCTGGCATGCAACATAATATTGTCGAAAAGAAGAGCTAAAGTTCAAACACAGGTGTCCTCTATGACAGAAATAAAGTTCTTATACTGCCTATTCAATTTCTAACCCTACTAATTGGATATTATTCATTTATCAAGTGAACAACTGCAGTGGGACCAGGGGCCCATATTCAGGTTTGTGGAAGTGCCAAAACACTACATCTTTACAATTTTATTTTTGATTTAAAATTTTAAAATTTAATATTTGAGGAAAATAGCTTCATGTGTATGAAAATAAGGTGTGTGTTTTTTTTTTAAATAGTGGTTTTAATTATTATTATTATTATTATTATTATTATTTTAAAAAGTTGGTATGTACTTAAAATTGTATTTATGTAAAACACCCCATTTGCTGTTCCTGGCCATATTTTAAAATTACTACAACTAAAATGAAAGTACTGGAATTTTAAAAATTGATGTTTATTAACAGTCAAAGTATCATAGATTTTACAAAGAATTAAGATACCTTGTATGCTATTTCAGCACTATCCTAAGTTGTCTCATTTAAAAATTACAAATTTAATAACACTGGCTGACATCTATTTGAACTCTATAATGCTGGAGTATGCAATGAGAAGGGAGAAATTCAAAGTTAAAATGGTTGCAGAAGTAAGGAATGGAGAATTTCCAAGGCTTCTCTGAAGGTTTCTTTGTGACTGGTTAAGATGGAGGAAGAGAATGAACTGCAGAGAGCACAAGGAAGCTTAACAGTTACCTTCCCCTCAGCTCTCAAGCCCGTGTGTACTGTATGTGGGGCAGCAGTGGGTGGAGAGGAATTCAAATGAGGGCTTCAGACTCTTCCTGATCACTCTCACTCCTTTTACTCTCTCTTTAGAAGTGGAGGGAAAAGAAGAGGAGTTCAAGCTGAAGTTTCTGATTGTCCTTCAAACCCCCCCCCCTTTTTTTCCCCTCACACACTCAAGCTAGTATATGAACAGTGTGTGGTGGTGAGAAATTCAGGAAGATGTTTCTTTCCCAGATCCCTTTCACACACCTTCTCTTTCACTTTCTCTCTCAAACTTGTGTGTCTATGTGTGAAAATGCAATGAAGATGCCCGAGAGATGTCCCAAATTGTCCCTGATTCATTTTAAACAACTGCTGTCTCACTCATAGGAGCTGGTGTGCATAAGGGCTAGGTATGGGGGGGGGGAGAGCTCAGTTAAATGTCTCTCTGCTAGACTCAACATCAAATCTGATGATATGCCATCAGTTTTCAGTAGCAAATCATTCACTCAAAGGTATATTTCAAGGACACTAAGTGTGGCCCAACATGGTTCAATAAAGGAATATTATTACATTATGTCTTTTTGATTATATCAAGGGACCATAGAAGGGAAGGGAGTCTCTCAAAACAAATGCAATAGCAATAAACAAACAAACAAACAAACAAATAAATAAAACCCTGAAAACCAGAATCATAACATAAAAATTCAAGCTAAATTATAATCAAATAAATATATACTTCAAATAAAGAGACATAGGCCCTGTACACACTCGCCATTAAACCTGGCATGGGGGTGGGCTCGGGGCATAGCGTCCTGATGACGCATGCCCGTCTTTGCCCTACAGAGTGCCCAGATGCTGCACGCCACTCCTACAGTACCTTTAGGATCAGACATAAAAATGTCCTCAGGCTGAGATCAAAATGGATGCCAGGTGATGGAACTTAACAAAGTCAAGGTCCAATTAAGCCCCTGAAAGTCCCATAAGAACAATACTTTCAAAGACAGAGAAGTCAGATGGTATAAATTGTTGAAACACAATTACTTACGATCACCATAGCAAAGTAAAGGCCCAAGTTTGTAAGCTGCTTCAGAATTTGGTCGATCTGTATCCGTGATGAAAATTTTTGTTACTGGGAGATGTTCTTTGTAAGTGAGAAGGCCTGTGTCATTTGTCCTAAAAATAATGTGAAGACACAATGTTTCAGATAGTGCTTCAAAATATAGCCATGGGGTTTGTACCTCATATATGTGAAGGAACATTATGGTCCTTGTGATAGCTCTGTGTAGTTGATGCATTTTCAAAACAGGTAGTTAAGCAGTCAAGTTATAGAACTGTTTACCTAAATAGCCATCCACGACTTGAAAATGTTTTTTAAAAAAAAATAAAAAGGAAATCTTTATTTTTTTTTTCCATTTTAAAAAAGTGACACAATTTTACTGTGTCATTGCATTTAATGAGACTTGAGCATCCATGGATTCTGGTATCCACAATAGGTCCTGGGATCAAACCCCAGCATATACAAAAGGCTCACTGTAGATGTTTTGTCCAGGAGTAATTCAAGGTGTGTGTGGGGGATACACATTCAATCAAAGTTATATAAGAGGAAGCAAACAATAAGACATTTACACTTACATCAGTGAAAGAATGAATCAATGATAGACCTTAGTTCAAATTTCATTTATGGATTTGTTATGTTGCTTCAGCTTCTCAGTCTCAGGACTCCATTTGGAAGAGTTATAAGTATCACTTTCTTCCTGGATCTGTGAAGAACTGATGAAAGAATTGTTTGCATGTAGGGTTCTATTGTAAGTTGCTGTGTGTGTGTGCAGATACATTTGTGTCTTCCTTGCAAAGAAAAATGCTGGGGTATGATAATCTAATTCTATGGGGAGGTTAGAATTCATATGAGAAACTGCCTTATACTTCCTTATGTGGAATTGGCCAGTCTAACCTAAAACTGTTGATGTGGTTTTTAACTCTCTAAGGTCCAAAACACATTGCAGCAATAATCCAGTTTGACACTACTTTAACTGCCCTGGTTCAGTGCTCGGGAATCCTGGCAATTGTAGTTTATTGTGGCACCAGGGCTTTCTGACAGAGAAGGCTAAATGTCTCACAAAACTAGAATTTCCATAATTTCCTAGCATTGAGCCAGGACAGTTAAAGTGGTTTCAATTAGATTATTTCTGCAGTGTGTTTTGGCCACAACTGAATTACTGACTGATTCGACTTGAGACTTTTTTTATTTTATTTTAGCTATCAACTTGCTGGTCTTGGAGGAGGAGGAGTCTTCTAAAGCATTTCTAAGCAGTAGGCAAAACTCATCCCCAGAGCACAGAAAATGTTTAAATGAGGGGAATACAGCAAGCAAGATTGGCAACATTCTCTAAAACCTTTTTGCAGAGTGTGGGAAGCTTTCTCACAGGCTACTGTGCAGACCTCAGCCCCTTTCTTAAAGCTCAGGCTCTAGTTTAGTCTTCCCATTTGCACAGACATCTCTCCTGCTTCTTCCTCAACCCAAATGAAATACAGTAATTGTTACACTCTTTTTGAGTGCCCCCTGTCAGTCCACTCAGTGCCAATGATATACTTTAACAACCTGGATCCCTCCTTTCTCTCCTCAAGCTCCATTGGAGAAACACACACACACAAACACACACACACCAACCCATGGTGCTGCTCAAGTTAGTGCATCTGTATCCTTCCAGCAATACTGCCAGCTCTTCTTCACCCTTTCCTTTGCCTAGGGGACACTTCAGCAGCTCCTAACCCCGGATTTCCAACAACCCCACACCCAACTATCAGCCAGGATTTTCAGTCTGTTGCCTAAATGCACCCAGAGCACAGGAATAATAATAATAATAATAATAATAATAATAATAATAATAATAATAGTTTTATTTTTATACCGCCCTTCTTACAATCAGGGCGGTGCACAACATAGCAAACAAGTACAAATACAATACAATATATAATAAAAAGAAAATACATTAAAAATCTACATTAAAAACCCATTCTGGCCAGCTTGCCACTGCTGTCAGAGGGGGGGGGAGACTAACTGGAGCTTGTATCCGGGAATGCTAACTTGAACAGGAAGGTCTTTAGTTCCTTCCTGAACTGGGCCAGGGAGGTGGCCGAGCGGAGCTCTATGGGCAGCGTATTCCAGAGGGTCGGGGCTGAGATGGTAAACGTCCTCCTTGATGTGGAGGCTAATCTTGCCCCTGGGACCCTCAGTAGCTGCTGCCCAGATGTTCTGAGTGTGCAGGGCGGATTGTATGGGGAGAGGCGGTCCTCAAGGTATCCTGGGCCCAAGCCATGTAGGGCTTTATAGGTTATAACCAACACTTTGTATTGCGCCCGGAAGCAAATAGGCAGCCAATGCAGATCTTTAAGTACAGGTGTTATATGACTGGCCCTGGGTATGCCAGTGACCAGTCTGGCTGCCATATTCTGTACCAGTTGTAGCTTCCGGGTATGGTACAAGGGTTGCCCCATGTAGAGCGCATTGCAGAAATCCAATCGAGAGGTTACCAGAGCATGTACTACCGTTTCAAGGTCCCTCTGGCCCAGGTAGCTCCTGGCGAGGTCCGGTGGCAAGGGGAGCATTTCTTTAAGTGGAAAAACAGTCCCAAAATGTGTTAGAGCATAGAGCTGCCTATGATATATATGGGGCTTTCCAGACTGGCACTTTGTGCCGGCCTGGATACATGCTAGGGTTGTCCAAGGGCGGCGCCACCGCTCGCCCCGCAACCCTAGCACATCACGGTGGTATGATAATGGCAGTGCCCTGTATACACAGGTGCCGCCATTATGACATCACAGCTGCGCCACCGCCAAACGGCACAGCATGAGCATGACTTCCCCGCAACACTGCAGGGCGCTTGGGGTCCCCTTTCAGCATCGCAGGAAGGAGCTCCAAAACGGAGCTCCTTTTTGCTGCACACATCACTGGTGCGGCCTTTACACGGCCACGCCAGTGATGCGGAAGAGAAAAGGGCCGAGTGGCCCCTTTCTCCCCTTTCCTGCAGCTAGGTGTCCCTAAGACACCAAAGACACTCCTTTCCAAGCTGCGGGGAAGCGGCGTTTTGCTGCTTCCCTGAGGCCTGTAGAAGTGGTGGATTGGGGCCTCTGGGGCTGCCACTGTGTATGCCCAGGTGCCAATCCGGAGGGGAAAGGGGCGGGTGCAGGCTGCCTCAAAGTTACTGCCTAAGTTACTGTGTGCACATTTTCTTGATTTTATAGTTATTGAAATTCCATTCCTCCCCACACACATACACCCCCACATCCTTTTTTTTCTGTTAAACCTCGCTCCCAGACTTGAGACTCAACGAGACTCGACTTTGAAGTATCTTGCAGGGACTTGAGACTTGAAGGTGGGGACTTTAGACTTGACTTGAGATTTGGAGTAAAAGTTTTGAATACATCACTGCTGATTACTACTTGATTTAGGTTTTGTGGAGCCCTGACATAGCCCTGATGACCAATCTACTAAATGAGCTGCTTGTTGTTTTCTGTCTATGCATTAGAGAATAGCCAAAGTGTATCTGAATAAAGACCCACATTTTTCTTCCACAGAGAAAACTTTAAGATTATGATATGAAAATGATCATTGACACAATTCTCTAATTATCTAGGACAGATTTTCAACAATCTACACCTAAGAGTAGGTTGTCAGCCTTTGGCAATGTAAAAATAAGATCTAGTGAACTGCACAGTCATAATGTGTGTATGGTGTGTGTGACAAGGCCAGGACATGTAAATAAATGTCCTTGAGGTGGCCAGACGCCTAGATGTGTATTGCGTACTGCACCTGTGATATGTATGACTCAGGACAATAAGGTAATGTATTATGCCATGGACTGGAGAGTTAAATCAGCCTAGGGTATATATAGCTGTGTCTAACATAAACCATGTGTGGGTTATCATAGAGTTTGTTATTAGTGTGTAGAGTGAGTTAGAGTGAGTTGTTGGAGTTTCTGTGAGAGCTGATGTAAGCTACTGTGAGTACTGAGAGGAACTCTGTTTGTTCAGTTTCTTCTACTGTATATAGTATCTCCTTATCACCTGTAAATAATTATCTTCACAATGAGCAATTCAGTCCAGCTACCTGATTTCATCTTGGTATCTCTAGCTTATGATGAGACACTGGCATCACATTCCCATCTGTTTGCAGCATGATATTGGTTGCTGAGTCTGCTTGCTCACATGCACAAATTCAGAGAGAGTGAGGGAGAGCTGCTATACTCATAAAGTGAAGTTTGTTCCTTAGCTAGTAAATCGTAAGGATGCAGAAATCTAATTTTTGTTCATGAAAACTCTACTGTGTGATCTGAGTTTGCAGAAATGTGTGTAAATGGCCTTTTGAAGTTCTCCACCCTCTTTCTTCCTAGGAAGAAAAAGAATGTGAGGAGCGTTTAATCATATATTGTATATCCAGAAGGAAATACTCCAACAGATTTAGCAGTGGCAGGAATACTTCTTTCTGTTCCCTAAGTATCTGGGGTGGTGGGTAGCGGGAGGGTTCTCTTTTTATTTTTAAGGAGCAGTAACAGTGCTGGCAGCTTAGCCATGTATTTTGCATGATTTCCGTGAGAGGGCAAGGGAGAAGTAACAACCACAAAATATAGTAGATAATATTCAGAGAATAGTCAGCAAAACAGCTTTTCTTCTGGAAACATTAAAGAAAAGGTAACACCTCTTTTTTCAGATAAAAGCCTTTTGATGAATGTTGACTGTATCAAAGGTATGTTAGAATCTTCAAACAAGCTTTCATTTAAGACAGAAACAAATGCCCAGCTAGATAACATTTCTCAGATACAACAGAAAGATATTTTCTCTCTTTTTAAATTCATTGCACACAAAACAAATGATATTACCATTCATTTCTGTCAGCATCACAATTACAGTCATGTTGGGAATCAATGCAGCTGCCTTGTATTCCACAAGCACATTTCTGAACATCTGGTTTGGAACCTCCCCAGTATGTCTGGGTCTCATTGATTTTGCCAATCCACCAGCTGAATGGAATTCCATCTAAAAGACAGGTTAGAAAATACAGGTGCTTTATAAAGATTACAATTCCACCTTTGCTGTGTTGCTTCAGCTCAAGAAAACCCACATACAAAGCCCTAAAAACTTTTGAAATTTGATCATTTTAAAAGAAAATTAGCTCTACTTCTTCAAAATATTAACAGATTTTTCATTTTAATGTTTCATTATCATGAACTAACTTACTGTCAAGGTTTCTATCTGTATTCCTAGAACAAAAGAACTGGTGGTTCCTAAATCAACCAGGCATGATATTAGAATCATTTATCTTAAGCAGATCACTTATGCAATTTCCTTTACGATAGTATGTGAAAAAAGAGATGCCCTCACCCAAAATATCCAGGTAATTTAATCTATGAAGCAAAGATCAATAGAAGATCAAGGATCTACTTAATGAAGAAATTAGAAGATTAAGGAGAGAAAGCAGAGTTCTCAGTAATAAGGAATAATAATCATAGCTTATTAGTAGTAGTTATAGATATAATAATTAACAAGCATTTGGAACTGTTTTGTATTGGGAGAACTGGGAATCTGAGGGGGTAAAAGCATTCATCAAATTACAGTCTGCAAAGATGCAGCCTCTTTAATGACTGGTGTTTATAATGGGTCTGATATAATGGGAAACAAACTTTGTATGGCCAGTTTTATCCTCAGCCCAGTTGACAGCGAAATTGAGAGAGAGAAAGATCTCAATTCTACACTACTGTACATTAAACTAAAAGATGCTGCCAAATAAACAGAGCACTAGATGTACAAAATAGACAGAAAAGGGTAATTACTGAAGGACCTGAAGCATGAAGATAATCCATCTTAAAAGAGGAGAAGGAAGGAAAGAAAGTGAACTTTGTAATGAATGCAAAAGCTAAACCACAGGAGGAAGATAATGTTCTCTTATACTGCATGGAAACACACAGGTGTATTCTGCTTTTGTTAGCTATGTGCATTCAAGCTTTTCACAACAACCCCCCACAAAGAAATGTGGATATGTACCTCTTTTTCCCTGACTAACAACTGTCAGCACTTATTGCAGCTTACTGTCAGACATGCCCTCTGCTTCCTTAGCAGTCTCTCTGCTTGCAAAAATATTGACTCATGCAAACACAATACAACTGTCAGCCCAGCAGGCCTTCAAAAGACAGAACCATAATTCCAAGAAAAATAAATTAAAACAGAACATGCATAGTGACACAAATGCTTTCTCATGTTTTTGATTTTGCAAAGTTACCCCTGGATGGGAGATTTGGAAACCTGAAATGAATCTCTGTATATTTTACAAACACTACTATTTTTAAATTCCACATATATAGGAACTCAGAAGTGCATGCATAGCTTCTAATGTTCATGGTAACTGATCCCATTTTCTTTTTTTTACCATTTTATTTAAAATTTTCAAATAAAATAGAACAAGACATAAAAGAAAAAGAAAAGTGGTCTGAAAAGCAGAATCAAAAAAGAAAAAAAAGGAAAACAGACAAAAATTAATAAGCTATAAAAGAAAAAGACAAAAAAGCTAAAAATGACTTCTAGTCTGCTCTTCAGAAATTAACTCAACACATTCCCTAAAAAATGCATCAATGCCCTTCTTGTATAATAAATCACCTATTTGCTATAAAATCTAAATTCTAATAAAAAAACGTCTATTATTTTTATTAGTAAATTCATTAATAGAAAAATCTCACATTAATATTCAACATCAATATCTATTAACTACTTCTAATTCTATCTCCCCTAGTATGAATTATTCAAAACTGATACACATCTCCTTTTTTTAAAAAAAACAACAGTTTACTTCCTCTTTCACTTTCCTTTAAAATCAATTCCATTTGACCTCAGTGTATTACAACCTCAGCTGTATCTCCCACCTCCACAAAAGAAAACAGACGGAAAAAAGAAATTACATTTGTCTCATCATTTTCAAAAGCTGTTTATACCACAGTTATTCATTTAAGGAAAGTCTACAAGCTCCTTCTGAATTATTCTTAATATAATCAAACCACTAAAACCCATTAAAACATCACTTTAACAATTCTGTGCCTGTATTTTAAATCATAAATCTATGATAACAAGACCCATATTCTAGAATCCAAAACATCTAGCCCTTCTCTCACTACCCTTCTTATTTAAATTTAAATTTAATGTTGGACTTGCTACCAAATCTTTGTCATAGGGCAAACCAAGCAAAGCACAAATTACCAAAACCTTAGATGGGAACAACCATCTGAATACTACATTTTTGTTATCTCTCCCCAACTCCATGCCCATACCATTACCTTCACCCCCTTGATGTCATTGTTCCAATCCACATATTTCTTGATATCCCAAACGATCACCTACAGTTGTTCATGAATGACTTACCATGACTACTTGGTTGGAAAGTGGAGCTGTTGCACTAGGCCTTTCTGAGGGTCTGGCACTGGTCGATTCAGGTACTCTAAGTGTTTCTTCAGAGCTCAGGCATCCAAGCAATAAGTGGCTCTGAGCCATTACAAGACTCCACCGGGGGTTTCGGGAGAGATCTCATAAGTCTCCCAAGGCTTGGGCTGAGATTTCACATGTGATCAATTGGAGGATGAGACTCATCCTGGGGATACCAAATGTAAAGTATCCCCCTTTAACAGGCTTAACTATATTGATCGGAGTGGTCCAACCCTCTTTATCAGTTATTTAATAGGAGGGATTGGATAAACATTGATATAGTGGACTCCTTGTCCCTTGTATCTCAATAGGCATATATCCTTAACAGGCATTAACTTACATTGTCATTGACTGATTCATGATGGTATTATGATTGATTTATTGAGGGTTCTTCTCAATGACTGATAGAATCATCATGATTACTTTATTTTGGAGTTATAATTGACATTGATTGATTTGCAGCTGCATTATGATTGATTTATTATCAAGATATGCTTGAAACTAATTGATTAATTACCCTGTATGAAGCAATAAGGTTGTGGTCATTTTGATAACCCATAGGAATGGGGTCTGGCCCTCTGGCCTAGTGCAATGTTCCACTAAGCCAAAATTTTCACTCCCCAAGTGCTCATCACCAGCTTTCCTATCATTCTCCTATTCCAGGTTGTTTCTGCATTGTTTTTATGAGTTCAGTGTGTGTGTGTGTGTGTGTGTGTGTGTGTGTGTGAAATAATTAATATACCATGCTGTGATTTTGCATCTTACATCTTTTTGAAATCAAAAATGCACTATAGGCAGAAAACAGGTTCTCACCTGAGCTCATCCCTTATGCCTGCCTATTAGACATCAAATACCCAAGCCACCGGGAAGCCAGTGTTTAGAGCTGGTCTGTTTCTGCTCCTAACTGAAAAAGAGACGTTGTTAACATGAGCTTTCGTAGACTTGAACCTACTTCCTTACATGGATGGGAAAGCAGGCTGAAGTCTATGAAAGCTCATGCAACCAACTTCTCTCTTTCAGTTAGTCTCAAATGTGATATAAGATCCCTCTGCAAACAGAACTCTGGACACTTAGCAGATATGTTGAATCATTTTACTTGCTTTCTTTTATCTATACTGTACAGGCTGTATACTCAGCTTCTGATAGAGAAGTATACAAATTTGATCCTGTGGTGATCTGTTTTCTATTAGGTTAACAATCAAGAATTGGTGAAGGTTTTTTTTTAATTTCCTGCATTTTCCAGCATATTCAAAAGTAAATATTTGAACAAGCAATTGTTGATTGAGCAAATATTGAAAAAGAAAGTAGGTGAGGATTGGCTGTAACCAACATGTTTGGATATTGAGAAAACAAGAACTGGCAAAACAGTGCATGACTTTCAGATACTGTATCTACATTCTCAGATTGATGGGGAGTTTCCCCCACAAATGAAGGATCCCAGAGGAAGGATCCAATTTGCTTTTCTTAGACCAAAGCTGTAAACTGTTCTCTGGAGGGAAGAAAGCAAGGCAGACAGTTTTTTATCTTCAAACCTGGACTAGCTAGCTAGATTGTGTGACAATACATACTGGTCTGCAGTGAACAAGCTGTACTACTTTGATTTTTATGTCAAGCCAGTCACGAACAGTATAACAGGTTCAGAAACAACTAAAGAACCATTTCTTCTGTGATTCTCTGTAATAAAAAAATAAAATAAAACCCTTCTTTCTCAGTCTACTTATGAAGACGTATTCTTTGGCTTACAGTCACATTACCCCCCAAACTGTCAGCAATATGAATACGTCTAGTTCATCTTTCCCAGACCATGACAGTTAGAACACATACAATTTAGGAACTTTTCCAAAGAGGTCATGTTGCCTGTTTCAAGAATACAGTGAGAAGTTTGACACCTTGGATGATATAGGATAATAACTAGTCATAATGGAGGTTTTGTTTTTATTTTTAGCTGAATACACCAAATGCTTCTGGAAAAGAATCAGGAACAGTTGTTTGTGTTTTGATGTGTGTTTGGTAATGCTATTAGATGAGGATGATGATAATAATAATAATATTTATTTGTTTCCCGCCCCTCTGAGAACAATCGGGGCAGCTAACAAAGTTAAAAATACAAAACATATAAAATCCCTGGTACCCTCCCCTCCTTAAAAAAGTATTAAATTCAATGCAATATTTAAAAAACAGAACAAAAAACAACAACAAACAAACAAACAAGCATACAAGTTATAACTAAGCAATGACAGGTCCAGGTTCTTGTTTGGCTATGAATGCTAATAATCAGATGAAAGTAAAATGATTCATTTGATTTGACTTCTATTCTGGAAAAAACACACATGTTAAATATATAGAACATTTAGCATGAGATGTCTTCCAAAGCTTCTTTTCGAATTTTTCATATAGGAATTATTATGAAGTGCAATGAAACCCAATTTCTGACTAAACAAACAATACAGGTGGAGTCTCCCTTGTCCAGAAGCCTAAATTTGTCCAAATCTCAAAACTTTTTCAGGGGTGTCTGAGATAGTGACACCTTTGCTTTCTGATGGTTCAACATAAAAAAAAAATTGGTTCATACAATTATTAAAAATAATGTATAAAATTACCTTCAGACTATGTGTATAAGGTATATATGAAACAAAAAGGAAGTTTAAACATGGGTTCCATCTCTAAGATATCTCATTATGTACATATATGCAAAAACAGGTATTCCAAAATCCCCCTCCCCACCCCCCACCCCCCAAAAAAAATCCAAATACTTCTAATCTGTAAAATTTGAGATAAGGAAGAATCAAAATGTACTTTGTGCTATAGGGATAATTTTTATTTTCCCAATAATCAGATGCTGAGTTTGTCATATATACTCAATGGAACATTACCACAGCAGCAGTAGTAGTAAGTTTTAGTAATTTTATTTCATAACACTGTTTCACACAACTATTGGCAAGGTTTGGTTAGCAGAGATAGCACTAGAGAACTTCCCCTGTTGTTTTGGAAGCAGCTGGCAGACAGACCCATCACCAACACCCCTTTGGGCTATCTCTGGTGCAAGAAGGAATTGGGACAGGGATCCTGATTCTACCTGTGGCATCAGACATCACTCATGGGAGGGATGGGGGCCATCAAGCAGCTGCTTCTCAAGTGACAGGGGAACAGATATCTACCTGTCAGTCATAGCAGCTACTTCACAGTAAGTGAAGACTGTGGTGTCTGGCTGGGTCTCATTGCAGAATACTGTAATTGCAATGCTTGAGGCATCCATAAATCCCATACAGGATTCCAGCCTCTTTATTTATTAATTGACTTACTTATTTATTATCATTTGAGTATTCAAATTCTCTGATGGGCTTATTCAGTACCAGAGGCAGCTGGCAACTTCTATATGGCTTTGTGAATTTCCTTTTAGACCAAACTTTATATGAGTTGCCCAAGTTTCTGGATTTCCCCCCCCCCCAAAAAAAATAATCCAGTTTATTCATAATTTAGTTCATAACCAGAGCGTATTTATCATCCTACTAAGATGGCAGCCACTCTCTGCCAGGATTCTCCACTAATACTGCAAACTGTGGCATTCTGCAATGTTTCTACAATGGTTTATTTTTGTATGTTTTGAATTTGCTGAATGTGGAGAAGTCAAATCTGGCTGCAGTGACACATCTTAACTGCATCCCATCTAAATTATTGTCACACAGACCATGTGGAACTGTCTCTGGAAAATGTTTAAGGAAACTTTAGCAGGTCCAAAATGGATGTTGACTGAGCCTAGTTACAGGAAAGAAATAATTCCCTGCTGAAACAGCTCTCCTTGCTAGTAGTTCATTGACAGGCATAAACTGAAGTATTGGTTACAAGCTATAAAACCTTATATGGCTTAGGTCCAGACTACCTGAAAAAACGTTACTCCCGACACAAACCTACCCTAGTCCCAATATCCTCATGGAGAGGGTTTTCTATTCATCCCACTACCGTTACACAGGTCCATTTGATTAAGGTATGAGAGAGCGCCTTTTTGATGAATGATGCTATTCTGTGGAATTCTCTTCCATGGGAAGCTAAGCTGGCGACCTCTCTGTTCTCATTTTGCTGATGGGCAAAGGCTTTTTGTTTGAACAGGCATTTGATGATTGGTTATGAGGAGTATGCTGTATTTTTTAAAACTTTAAACAATTTTTATTTTCTTTAAGATTAATGGCACTTTAATATGATAGCTTGTTTAATTGTATTTTAACTTTTTGATCACCAGGTTTTTAGCGTTATCTTGCTTGAGCCTTGTAAGCTGCTTGGGTCCCATGTTTGGGAAAAGGCAAATCAATAAACAAATAAATTTAGTGTTTCAACAGCAACATTGACCACAACAGTAGTGAAATCTTAATTATTTATGCTATAACCTCTTGTAATATTCTCTGCCACCAATTTTCTCAACATGCCTTCAATACATTTGTGTTGAAACAACAGTGAAGTATTTTTAATCACAAAAACAGTATTAGTTCTTTCTATATTTTTTAAAAACAGTGCCCTGGGCTTCTTTTATCAACAGTGATATTTACTTTACTCCAGGCCAAATTATTAAATATTAAATTATTATGCATGCAGGCAAGGAAGGAACATTGTTATAATTTTTGCTAAATGGTAGAATTACACAAGAATTGAGTTTGTACCTAGTTAATGCTTCATATGAAGCTCATTATACATTGACTTTGATGCTTTGTTGTTTTGTTGTTGTTGTTCAGAAGCTTCTCAGCAGCTTAGAAGATAAAGATTTGCTTTACTAAATCTTTAAAAAGTTTTTTGTAAAAAAAAAGAAAAGAAAAGAAAACAATAATGGCAAGATGCCATAACCTTGGCAGAATTAAACACATATAGTGCTTTGTTGAATATAACAGGTTATGTGGCATAATGTCGGCATTACTTACCTTGCTTATTTGAAAGCCGTGACTTTTTGCAGTAGTAAGCAAGCTCCTGTTCACAATGTTCTGCATGGTTAATTGTAGCCTGAAGCTGTTCCAGCATGACAGGGTATTTAAAAATCACAGTGTGGGGGTTCTCTCGATTAGCACTTTTGACTCTGGTTAATTCCATGTTGTTGTGTTGAATAATTGTCCAAGTGGCGTCTTTGCAAAACAGACAGAAAATAGAAAAAACAATGAAAAATTAGGTATACACACAAAAGAGGTGAATACTTTTTCATTCCTTTCTGGACAATTCCTCTCAGAGTTTTACTTATTCTCATGCTTCAGAAGAAGAAGAAGAAGAAACCCCCTTTATCAGAATGTCTTTTGAGTTTGTGAGTTTTCTCTGTTATTTTGCTTCAGAACAATACTAAGTCTAAGACACTCTTGGTAGCCAGGTTGCCACTACAATTGCTGCTGCTGCCCTTTTCTGGTAGCAACCAAACAGAAAACTCTTTTAAAAAGTACAAAAATATGGTATTCCACTGCTAACAGTGGCCTCATACAAACAGGCCAAAATAAGGGTGCTTTGGGTCACTTTGGAGGTATGCTGTTTAAATGATGCATGCATCCTAAGAGTCTGGAAGCCACACTGGACTCAGGCATCATTTAATCAGCATACCTCCAAAGTGCCCCGAAGCAGATTTATTTTGGCCTGTCTGTACGGGCCCAGTGAAGCCCAACTAAAAAACTCTTCCGGTGGATAGATTTTGTGAAATGGTACTCCTCCTACAATATTTTTTTCTGCCCAATAGAATGTAGAATTTCAAGAGAACATTTGCACATAGCTCAGAGGTATATTTATGGAGGGGGACAAATTAGGGACATTTGCCACACAAATACGAATTCTGTCCCTCCATGAAATTTCTCTTCAGCCTCCAAATTTCTAGCACTGCAGAAAGTGAGATGCTGAAAATCATTCATATACACAATTCCTTTACTTGCTGTGTTCACATTTCCTTGGCAGTTTTGCCAGCCCCTTTACTTTTTGTGCCCAAACTCTAGTTCTAAATGTTTGACTTAAGTTTTAAGGGACTACAATATGAGAAATTTGGGGAATTTAATTGGATGAAATTTTTATTTGAGCAGTGTTAATGGCTCTCCTTCTCCCCCCATATTGACACCCTGACACAGCTATATGGATACAACATACAAGTTCTGTAAAGGATTAAAAATCCCACTTGTCTGATTCTTTATTTTTCCTCGGATTCATTATGCCTTATCCCACCCAGCTGTGTAACTCCCCTTTACCTATAGCCCTATGCAGGTGTTTGCATGGGCAAGAAGCCAGCATTTCGCAAACTCAAGTTTCCCTAGGTTCCCATGTACCCCATAGATGTTTGAACATAAATATATAAAGAGGAATTTAAATGCTCTTTGTTGGACTCAGTTACAGAGCTCTTATGAGTGGGAATTGTGTCATTTATGTGCGGTTGTTCACCTCAACTAGAGCAGACCTATTCATTAACAGAGCAGGTGTAAATGCTGCTTTACCAAGTTACAATAGATTTAATGGGTTTCTGCTAGCTGAGATTAGCAGTAGTTTTATACACCAGAAAATACAGAGAAACCATGGCCTGTGTGTTATGTGTGCCTGCGAAGCTAGTTTTGAGTCCCTCAGTACCCCCCACATCCAGTTTTGTAAGGTTTTTTTGTTTGTTTGTTTTATATTTCTGCCTTCCAATACATTTCTCCATTCTCTAGGGATTAGGTGGACTATTTTGCCACATTTTTAGCCCTGCCAGAGAGGCCTTCTTGTAAATAGGAATCTACCAGTTTTGGTTAACTTTCTGTTTACAACAGCATCTTTTGTGGATGTAAAATGATCCTGGAGGGATGAGAAAATAATAAAATGATGCTTCATGCAAGCATTTTGGTGATGGAAAGGGGGCAGGAATCATTACAAAAATATGGCAAAAAGCCTTTTTAGTGGTAGGATGAGAAATAGTAAAGACTTCCTCCAAAGTCTTGGAGGAGAGGACAGACAGAAATGCAACTTGCTAAATTTAATTATCAAATATGAGTGTACATAATTTTCAACCCCTTCATTTCCTTTGTATTTATTTATTTTCCTTTGTATGTATGTATGTATGTATGTATGTATTTATTTATGTAAATGCTTATATAGAAACAGATGAAACACTGCAAAAACCAATCCCAATATGATCATATTTAGGAGTCTGTGTGTGTGTGTGTGTGTGTGTGTGTGTATCATACCACATATATCAACATACTCATGTATATTATATGCATGTTGTTGATGCACATATATACACCTAGAAAAATGGTTTTGAAAACACATTTAAAAAAAGAATCTTGATATATTTATATGTACAACCACGTTGGACTTGACTCAGATTCTTCTGGCATCAGCAACACAATCATCTGGGTGTTCAAAATTAACCCACTAGCAAAAGGTGGCAGAAGAGAGAGGAAGCATTGCTAATTTCAAACTTTCTGTACAACTCTCTGCACCTCCTTCCCCAGTTTTCCAGAAGCCCCTCCCAGTAGAGATGTTCAGGGATTACATGAGGTTTCAGTGCATGAGGGGATCAGTAAAACTCCTTCCCCCTTATCCATTCGGTAAGGGTCAGAAGCTTTCTATAGATAGAAAGAGGCCTTCCATTCACAGGAAGCATATTCAGTATGACAGCCATTGTTTGGATGGGCTTGATGGTGTTGTATCAGATAATGTAATACATATGTCTGTTGGAAAACACCCCCAATTTGTTCATACAGAGTTGTATCAGTTCCAAGGGCAAGACAAGGCACAAAAACTTGAAAGAACCAAAATACATGGCAAACTACACCTTGAGCGTATTCTGTAAAAAAGTGGAATTATTATTTTTTTTAACTATATAATGGAACAATGAAGAATTTGCAAAATGTTCTTTCCACTTCAGAAACAGTGCCACATAATTTCAAATTCCAAAATCAGAGAAGAAATTCAGATTACAATAACTTTGGAAGCACTACTAATCTGTTTTCTAAAAGGGCATCAAGCCAAATTCTAGTTTCATTGCATCCAAATCAGTGTTGGCTCCAGGCAGGGGAAGTCTGGGGCAAGGTGCTCTTAGTGGCTTCTTCTCTTTGTGGACCCCTTTCTATGCTTGACATTGCTTGTGTGTTTAGAGAAGGCAGGCAAAGAAGCAGAAAAGGGACAGGAAATTCTGCATGCAGCACCCTGGATGTAAAATGATCCTGGGGGGATGAAAACAATGACAGAATGATGCTTCATGCAAGCATTTTGGTGGTGGAAAGGGGGCAGGAATTGTTACAAAATGTGGCAGACAGCCTTTTTGTTGGTAGGATGGGAAAAGGGAGCTGAGAGGCTTGCCAGATACTCAGTTATGCTGACTCCAATACTGTCCATGATACAAACAGTGGCATGACTAGAGGGGGTGGGGGTGCGGACCACACCAAGTGACACCCTAAGGGTGTGTGTGACACCACCGCTTCACAAACATGGGACGAGTTGAGTTTTAGTGGCTGGAGAAAGGGAATGTTTGCTTGATTGTTTAGAGATAGCAAATGAGTGAGCATCCTCTTTCTCCATCCACTGACTGAACTGGGAAGGTGTTTTATTTTATTATTTATGGTATTCATATCCTAACCTTCAGGCCTAAGGACTCTCAGGAACAGCTTACAATTATTATTATTTGTAATTAGATGGTTCCCTGTCCTCAGGCACTGCCATAGACACTCAAACACAAGATAACAAGAGAGAGGCCAGGCCCTTCTCCTTCACCAGCTACCACCACCTTTCACTTTTCCTGGGTTCTCCCCCAGGTTCCCTGGCTGCCTATGAGACAGCTGGCACCACTTGAGCTAGCTTTGCTGCATCTGTGCTCCCAACACCCTCCATCACCATTTCTCCTCTTCTCTTCACCTTCCTTGGTCTCCCTGAGGCTCCGGAGCAAGTGTCTCTTCCCTCTTTTTCCTCAACAAGGCAGCAGGTGCACTCAGGAGGCAACAGCATGAGTAACAGCATCATTTCTGACTGAGCTGCAAGTATGTGTGTGTGTGGGGGGGTCTCAATGGTTGGAGAAAGGAGACGTTTGCTGAATTTCTCATTTTAGAGAGCAAGAGTCATATGTAAATATATTTAGGCTGTGCGTATGATAGTTGTTTATGTCGTAACTATTGCCATTACATTCAGTGATATATGGGAATTACAATTTATAAGTAATGTTAGTTAAAAAAAACATTACTAAAGATTTTGTATGGTGTGGTACATGAGGAGATCAATGGGGGGGGGGGCACCATGAGCTACTGCACCAGATGACACCAACCCTAGTGATGCCACTGAATGCAAACAATTCTATTCATCCTGTGAGCCTTTTGACCCTGTCTAAATCACAAAGTGGTTTCCTGAAGCTACTATCTGCATGGTGATCCAAATGATTGTGCCATTCACAGCACAATCCTAACATGTTTACTCAAAAGTAAAACCCACTGACTTACCTGGTACACTTGGGTTTAGGATTGCTGCCATACAACACAAACTCCTGCATCCTTTTATGGTATCATGATGACTAATAATTTCCCCTAGATTTCCCCTAAGGCAAATTCATTCACTGCCCTCCAGCTGTGTTGTCAGCAAAAATTCCTGTCCTTTTGTGCATTGGGAAAGATTGACCCTCCAAAGCAGAACAGTGTACTACAAATTATACTGCTACATTCCAGAAAGCAGAGACAAGGTAGGCTGCTTGCTAGACAGGAAAGTCAATTTTAGAACAAGCTGCTCAGCATATTTTAGGGTACATTTTGTCCAATTTTATTTTTATTAGTTTATCATCCTTTGCCCTTGTTTGATGCCTACCTTATGCAAGAACTTACTATTATAATCTTGGCCAGTCCATTCACTGCATTTATTTATAGACCTAGTCTCTCCTGAGAAGCTTAAATCAACATTTTACAGTTAAGTGTTTTAACTATTCTGCAGAACAGAATACCTTACCTTCAGCATCCTTCATATTGTGAGGTCTGGAAATGACTGACACCAAAAGGAATATTTTAAAGACATATAAATCAACTATGGTAGGAATGTAGAATGAGGATGTTAAGGTTTATCTATCAGATGAGGGGTTTGCATCAATTCTATACACACACACACACACACACTTGGGAATAAGCTCCACTGAAGTAAACAAGACTAATTTTTGAGTAGACAAACATGAGACACATACCATATGGAAGTGCATGCAGCCAGTGTTGGTGAGATAAATTGCAACCCAGTGTGAGACTAAATGTAAGATTAAATTTAACTCAAAAGGTTTTATACCTCTAAAGACTGAGGGAGAAATGGGGATGTTTCTAACTCTGCACCCAGAGGCCTAGATAGACATAAGAACAATGCTTCTATACAAAGACTTGTCATCCGATTTGAAGCTTTGGACCTCAGGCCTGTGATATTGAAAATGACCTCCATGAATAAGAGACGATAACAGTTCCTCCCTCTCCAGCTGCCTGAGAAGAAAGCCACATGAATATCAATGACAAGGTAGCAGTGTAGCAGTGTAAGAAATGTGGGCATCTGCTTTCATTGCCTCTAGTGGGAAAAGGGAATACCAGTTGTGAGGAAGCAGTGAAGAAAACAAATGCAGAAGATTCATCCTGTCAGATTGCATCTCTTGATGAGGAACTGATCAATGAGATTTGCCTAATGTATTGGATAAGGAGTGACTGATGAGAACACTAGCAGCTGTTCTGGGATGCACAAAGATAAGTCAAACTGCATTCTCCCTTAGAGGGTTGCCCTTCTTTTTACAGAGTTTAAAACCACTGGATTGTCTAAATTACAGCCCTTTGCCCACTTTTATGTTGTAAAAATTAATTCATAATTGCTCTACTTGTTGCTTTTAAGTAGCCTAGTAATAGTTGCAGTAACTATTTGATGATCAACCATGAAATAATGAGACAGACGTGTACTATATATATATTCATGTATAAGTCTAGAAATTTTAGTGAAAAAATTGACCCCCAAAAACTGGGTTGACTTATCCACAGGTCAAAAAAGGACTCTTTCTTTGAGTAGATTGGCAAAAGGCAAGAGCTTAGTCAATCCAAGAGCACCTAAAAGAAGCCCCAACCCCTTCTACTCTGTCCACCATGGCTCCACTTCTGACCTTTTTGAATGCCTGGATTGGAAAAACACAGTTATGCTGCCAGAATTTCTTTGGCATCATTTTGTTTAGCTTCGTCCATTATATTCTTTGTTATGTGCCTCTAAGTTTTACCCTTGACTTATCCATAAGTCAGATAAAAATCCATACTTTTGGCCCCAAAATCTGCCCTTGACTTATAGATGAGGTCAACTTATAGTTGAGTATATATGGAAAAATAAAGGGCAATTTATTTGACCTATTTAAATACTAAAAATATGACTTTCTGGGAAACTACAAGAAGGGGGAGAATCCTGATGCAGGTCCAGCTGGAGACGTAGGTTTCACCATGTGACCAAAAAAAGTATGGATTTTTATCTCGGGACTACCCTTGGGCAAAACACCAGGCAACAAGGTAAATATTGGATTACAATATTGGATTGAACCTTCAGTCCAGCCTATTGGAAGGCCAAGATAGGGCACTCTCTCCCAAAATCCTACATGTTTGTAAGAGAGAGCAACGCCTGCCATGTTAGCCCCCAAATCAATCTCCTTCCAACCCCCAGGTCCCATAGCACAACCTTTCACCCAAAGGGGTGCCAATGATGAACACTGAACTAATCATATTTTCCCCCATTGTTGCCCCTTGGTGACTGCTTGGTGACGCAGTGGTTAAATGCCTGTACTGCAGCCATTCACTCAAAACCACAAGGTTGCGAGTTCAAGACCAGCAAAAGGGCCCAAGCTCGACTCAGGCTTGCATCCTTCCGAGGTCGCTAAAATGAGTACTCAGACTGTTGGGGGCAATTAGCTTACTTGCTAATTAGCTTACTTGCTGTTCACCGCTATGATCTTTGGAATAGCGGTATATAAATAAAACAAATTATTATTATTATTATTATTATTATTATTATTATTATTATTATTAATGATGGCATCCTAATTAATTACTCACCAAGCCAATTTTCCAATACAAACAGCATGGTGTAGGCAAAAAATCGCATGTAATGGGGATAAAAATTCCTACTCGGCCCCGAAGCGACCAGGTGGGTGAGGTGGGTTGTGTTTCAAAGAGAAGGAATGGCTGTATAGGAGGCAACCAGCATAAACAGGCAAAGCCACTGTGCTCTGCTCCCTATCATGTGCCCCTGGCTTGGCTAATTAGCCAAGCCTCAATTATCCTGGTATCTAATAATGAAGACCATTAATGGTGTACCTTCCCTTAACTGCTTAGTGCTGCTTAACTGCTGGTGCAGCTTAGGTCATGGCCGAATTACAATGATCTTTTAATATACTATTTCTAGTAAAATCTGTAACTAGATTCTTGGCTGTGATTGTACTCTGAACATTGAAGACTATATTTTCTTCCACTTAGTATACAAGTTGTACAATATTTCTTTAGACTCAGGTTCTTCATCACAGTCTATGTGCAAGCAGTACTCCAAAAAAGAAAGGGAAAGGCAGCTGCCAATTTACACCACACAACTACAGTCAATCCTCTGTTTTCACAGGGGATCCGTCCCCCCCCCAAAAATGGAGTTTTGCATATACTCAAGCCCCGTTTGCTTGAATATAGGTGGGTTACAAACCGTCATAAAGTACGCGCTCCGCGCGTACTAGGGTTAGGAAGGGCCGTATTAGGGTTAGGAAGGTTCTTACCTTCCTGACGGCCCTTCCTCCCAGTACGTGCGGAGCGCGTACTTTTTCGCGGCACCCATCCACATGGGCGCCGCCATTTTGACGTACTGGACGCTGTGCGGCGGAAGTGACGTCGCGAGGGCGCACTCCACCCCTCGTGGCGCCACTTCCGCGTTCCAAAAAGGAGCGGCATTTCGCCGCTCCTTTTTTGCTGCGCAGGGAAGCCTCGCGGTCTGGCAGCTGGGGCTTCCCTACGCAGCGAATGGCGGTGGCGGGAAAATGGCCCCTTGAGGGCCGTTTGTAACCCGCCATAGACATGCGCCCGCGAGAACATGTGTGTGCACATGTCTGGCACGCGCCCCACTATTTCCTCCTCTATTCGTTCCTCATGCATAAGTGAGGGATGCGAGGTTGAAAACCCTGAGAATGGAGAGAGGACTGTATAGCACTATATTCCACTTTAACTTCCATGGCAACATCACATGGGATCCTGGCATCAGTAGTTTAGGGAGGAACATTTAGAATTCTCAGCCATAGAGCTCTAGTGCCTCCAAACTACAAGCTGTAGGATTACATAGAAAGTTGCCATGGCAGTTAGAGAGGAATACAGTGTCCTAAATGTCCACAGGTCATTCTGGCCCTTTCTGTGACCACCAGTTCACCAAACAATTCTCTGCTCCTTGATAAAATGGTGACCATTCCTTAGCTCACGAAAAAGAAAAATATGTTATTTGGTCTTTCAAAGGGTGCATCCGCAATGCAGCAATAAACCAGTTTGACACCACTTTAACTGCCCTAGCTCAGTCCTATGGAATTCTTGGAACTTTAGTATCTTGTGGCACCATAGCTCTCTGACAGAGAAGGCCAAATGTTTCACAAAGCTACAGTTCCCAGAATTCCATAGCATTGAGCCAGGGCATCAAAAAAAGGTGCAGTGCGGATGCAGCCATAGTTCTCAGGGGGGGAAAGGAGATTCAGGTAGTGGATAAAGTACACTAACTGGAGGACTGGAAGATGTGCACTAGCATTGATATTTGCTCTGAGATCTTCAGTAGCTATATCTGAAAGAGACCATATCTATCCCTCTCTTCCGGCTCCAAACCTGGAGCTAGAGAGGGTGAGTTTGGCAATCCAGGGCCAAAATGTCAAGATACAGGCTTCTTGTCCAGATCTTGAGTTGGTGAAAAGGGTAGTGTACAAGTTGCCTTGTAGCTGTGTTGGACTGGAATAGAGCAGAAATGTCTGGACGTTTCTGCCTCCTCCACAACTCCTTGTTACAGGAGAGGCTAGGGCTTCTTATGTTATAGAACATTTACTGTGGAGCTTTGGGAATGAATGAATGAATAAATAAATAAATAAATAAATGTAAAATCAAATGCTCCTATGAAAAACATATCTATCATTGTTTAATATTACCCTGCCAATATTTATTCTAATCAATATATCAAGGCTAAATCCTATTCTAAATCCGAATTAAAGTAAATTCATTGACGCAATAGGCTTTACTTATCTGTTGACTCCCAATTCAACAGCTGAGTAAATGAGCCTTTTCTAGTTGGAACAAACTAACAGAATTACAACCCAGTTCTGACCACATTTTCATATATTTTGTATCCCATTGATGTGGGTCAGTCCTGAGAAGGACAGTTCAAGAAAATGCCAGGGCAAGAAACTAAGCCAAAAACAGGATAATACGGTATTGATGGTGGATATTCTACAGAGACTACAACAAATATGCAGAGGGAAGATACACAATATCAAGAAACTGACAAAGAGGAGGAAATTTGGACAGTGTAAGCAATAAGGATGAGAAACATTGTTTATTTTGATTTCACATACAAAAATGTTAATTTTCTCTGCTAGGTGAAATTATAAGAGTATTTGAGGGAACCATGCAACTTCAGATGCCACTTAGATTTTATACTCCTGGGATGGAGAGGAAATCTTAAGAATATTTTGCTGCACAGAATCAATTTTAGTACATAGCACCAATTTTGTCATGTAATAGTTAGAACTGTACTCATTCTGATCATTTTAAATACACAGGTGACTGCATCCACATGTGCATCTGCAATTGTGATATTGTCCTTGATGGCACTTCCATAAAATTGTTCTGCAGGACTTTCACAGAGTGAGTAGTATGCTTGGCAAAGAATAATAAGCAATATGAATAAGAGCTGTTGATTCTTTCATGTGTTTTTCATCCTGAGATTACTACTTCATAGCTATTCCCCTGGATATTATCTGAAGAATGCATCCTCTCCTATTGTTAAATGTTCCATTTCTCTAATATGCACATTTATAGACTGAGTGCTTCTGGTGAAAGATTTATCCTTTTAATTCCATATTACATTGATGAAATATGATTCCAAATGAATGTTTACCTATGTGGGGCTGTAAAAAATGTTCAGAACATTCTCATTCTGAAGAAGAAAGGATGACTTGGCACATCAAGATATTTATCACACAAACCCCATTCTCACTGAGATTGCGTTAGTCAGAGAGCTTGACACACAATGGCTTTGACGCATTCTCTCTCACACAAAATAGCACAAATGTGGCCTTATGCACTCTTCTGTACTTCTCCCTAACCCCCCTCTTTACCAAGTATGCCTTTTAGGGTATTTTATTATTGGAAAAAAAAACTATTTCGGAGGTATGGTAATATGATTTTTTTAAAAAAAAAACAATGAAAATCAATCAATTAAGCACCATGCCCCAGATTTATGGGAACTACTCCAATCATGGATGCTGGAGCTGTACAAAGAAGAAATGTATACCTTCTATCTAAAGTATTAGACTCAAAGGACTGAATGGAAATAACAGAACTACTGGTGTTATTTTCCCATAAATTCTTGTGTAAGAAATTACACAAAAGTTTACACAAGGTTTAACTTCCCACTAGATTAAATGTGGCTCTTGGAAGAAAATATGTGGGGACCCCAAACTGACTAGGGACTGCCAAGTCTGGTGAGGTTTCTTTCTTTTATTTTTTTAATATAGAAAATCTCTACGTTGAGTTATCCCAATCCCCCCCCTAGCCTCTGCACTGGGAAATGGGATAGTTCTATGATATGTAGGTTCCTTGGCAATTCTGGAAACAGATTATTATTTATTTTGCATATATTTACACCAGCTGTTCTGCTAGTGAAAGGTGCCCTTCTGCTTAAAGAATAAAAAATTATCCAGAATGCATATTACATAAAAAGAGGTTTTACTGTTTATCTGCTATGCTAATAATCCAGATAGAATTATAATGGTGAGTATAGGGAAGCAGGGGCTGACTAGAGCCATCACACCAAAACAGATTTGAATGTGATAACAATAAGACAAACCAGTGATATAGAAAAAGATTTATTGGTGATTAATGGATACAGCAGGGATTTGTAGCAAAGAAAGTGCACATGCCCTACAGCTGAATGGGAACAAGAACCTCTTCCCAGTTAGCTGGGAGTCTTTAAGCAAACACTCAGACGATCCTTTGGACCACCAAATGTTCCCTAGTGGCTGAAGCTTATACTATGAAAGAAAAGTTTACACAGCAAAGGGCTAGGTATGGGAATATTTACTATGTAGGAGAAAACATCTCACTCTTCTCAAAACTTTAAGAACAGACTAAGAACAGGCAGGCTACTTCCTCCATGCCTAGGTTAAAAGATGGCATTTATTCCCACATGAAATGGGATAATTGTATGCTTTTATGGAAACTCTCTCTGAATAAATCTGTTAAACCCTGTGATAGGTTTACCTAGGGTCACCATAAGTCAGAAATGAGTTAAAGGCACACCGCAGCAGCAGCAGCAGCAGCAGCAAACCTGCTGGAATGCTCTGCCAGTATAAACAGTAAGGCCCAATTAGCACAAAATATTATCCATTGCTCAATGACTAGCTGAGCTGTGCGATATCGTTCTCTGCATTTGTGACATCTTCTCTTGACACTTGGGACTATATCCACATTATGGGGGGCAGGAGGTAGCTGTGGTATACACAATGTACCATAAAATCTGGAATTATTCATTCACTAGAATAATGTCAGGTTGGAAATATGACAGCAGGTATGGAGTAGATTCTAAACATATTTAGTAGTAGCTATTTAACTGAAATAAATATTATCTAGAAGGTGGATTGTGCCCATAAGTTATATATTTTAGTACCTTTAAGTCCTACTGTTGTTTATAGGAGAAATATATGCACATACTTAATATATGCTAAATGAAAAACCACATAAGCATATCACATTATTGTACCACAAAAGATGGATTCAGTGGACTAAATCCAATATTATGTGGGCTTTCTTCTGTTTAGGAATGGAAGTCTCCCAATTCTTCTCCCCCCCCCCCCCCAGCTCATAGTGTGCTCCACCAATCTTCTTTTGAGGGTCATATAATCCTCTAGTATATATTTGAAGGTTCTTGGGGGATGCATTGGAGCAGGGAACTTGGATCCACAAGAACACCCATTTTGCTTAGAGAAGGACATCACTCAATACAACCCATGGTTTAAAGATACAATTGTGAAAGGCAAAGCTGTATAATAAATGCCTCTAAATGACATAATCAAGACAGCACAGAAAAGGAAATCATCAGAGCGATCCATCACATTTGAATGTGCAGAATGAATGAACCTATTCTCAAACTCAATCCATTTTCTCATCAAAATGCAACATTGTTTTCAATTCACGGCATCCTTGTGAAGTGACAACTTCTCAAGTGCAAAAGTGTGAAGAAAATGAAAATAGTGTAACAGAGAAAGAATGACAGCGTCACAGTTTGAGCCTATTGTTATTGTAATTTCCCTGCCTAATTCATTTCCAATATTCTGTGCTGAGAAGTCACCTTCACTCTGCTTGTACTTTAAACTCACAAGCTCCAAAAGAGGTAGACTTCCTACTTGATAGATTGTGTTTCAATATAATGAGCATGCACGCAGACAGAACTGTGAGTTAAGGGAGTTTATCACCTTACCTGTCATATTGCAGTATACAAGAAATGGACCCAGGGGACCACTCCCATCTGAATCGATATAGTAAAAACCTGAAGTGTTCCCTCTGTGCTTATAGGCTTCACACGATTGCTCATAAATAGCTGTAAAAGAATATCTTCCATCACAGATATAATGGCATCATTTTGCATTTTATTTGGGGCATGAACAAATTGTGGAAGTAGGGGTTGAAATATAGAATCTATGCGCTCAACGCTCAGGGAAGTAAGGAGAAAATCACACCATAAAAACTGCATTACTTTTGGCATAAGTAAACAACATTTACTCCTATCAAAAAAAAATGTCTGAGTGGATATTTTTCTTTATCTTCTAAACAACAGAGTTCACACAGGAAATAGCAGGAGGTGGTGGGCAAATGGCTAAATAGCGCAATCATGTGATGTCAAACAAAAATGAATAATATAAATAAAATTCCTTTAATAAAAAGGAGGGGGATTCTGAGCACCAACCATGTCTGTTGGCTTTGATTTCAATTTATCAACTGATGCAGCCTCCTATTTTTACGATGCTTGTGGTCCTAAACTGCATGCTAGGAAAGTAGGGTGCAACTGTGCATGCTCTTTAACATTTCTATGCTGCACAGTGCCTCATGCCAATGTATACAAGGCTCTCTACATTATGTACCTTCCAAAGCAATGGTTGATAGGGGTTGGCTGGAGTCTTAGGAAACTGAATTCAGTTTCAAAGAGGTCCCCAAATTCAAAAAATTCTACAAGCTAAGAAGTTACATTGGCAATACAAGCATGGGACCATGATGAAAACCAAGCCATTCCCCTGATCATCATAATTTAAATCAAGTAATGTATCAGTGCTGTCAACAGCATTGATTTTTCTATTTTGGCAGGTGGAGAGAGTAGATGAACATGGCCAGGCCTATTATTAAGCAGACTTATGCAGGAAGCAGATTTGGGATGTTCAGATGTGGCGGAAAACAGATCTTTACTTTCTAGAACTGAGATTTTTCTGCCAAGAAGAGGTGTTTGTAGAATATTCTGTCTCTTTTTCACAAAATAATTTGGCTGGATCTGGGCACCTTAATGATAATGATGATGATTATATTTATATTTATATCCTGCCTTTTCCCCAAAACTGGGACTCAAAATGGCCTTGATTCAGTAGGAGGTCACATTTTGTTAGTTTTTCCTCAGGCAACAAAATGTTTGGGGCTCACCATCCTTCTGATGATGAGCTGCTGTACAGTGCAGAGGCTTTGACAATCAATACATGCATGCAGGAAGGGCAGTTTTACTACCATTTCAGGGAGATGAATTGTCTCTTTCAGCTAGTGCTAGGGCCATCATAATGGATCTAGTTTTTTTGCTTTCTTGGTGCAGGTAAGGATTAAATCAGGTGTGGGCAACTACATGGAGGCAGGGGACATTTTTCATTCTCCATGTTACCATACCCATGAGCTGTACCAGTATGTTGTGGTGCACTGGAAGTAATGTCACATCATTTCTGGTTGCCCGTTTTGGCTGGATTTGAGCAAAAAAAACCTTACTTTTCAAGAAAGAAATGCGCAGAAACCAACACTCTTAAAAAAAAGGGAATGAAGGGAGCTTTGGGTCCATATGTGGCTCATGGGACACATTTCTCTATCCCTTAGTTTAGATGTTTTAGAGTAACCAAGAATACAAAAGGTATGTAAAATGATTCCCTAGTATTTTTTGTTTACACTCTTGGATAATTAGAAGGCTTTTTACTGGACAGCTGGACTAACTAGCTGACAAAGTTTTAATTTCAAAGGTAAATAAGTACAGTGGTACCCCGGGATACGAAATCACCGCGTTACGAAATTTCCGGGATACGAAAAAAATAAATAGGAAAAAACTGTTTCGGGTTACGTTTTTTTTTTTCGGCTTACGAAAATTTTTTTGGTGCTTTTCGGCGCTTTTTCGCACGAAATCGCGGCTTTCAGCGCTAGCGGCTATGGCTTTTTCGGCTAGCGAAATCTTTCGGGTTACGAATGGCGCCGCAGAACGAATTACATTCGTAACCCGGGGTACCACTGTACTTGCAATTCTGGCTTCTCAGTCTTTTATACAGATAGTATTGTATGGCAGTCATGATGCAGAAAGTATGAAAAGGCCTTTGATGTAAACTTGCAGTCTGTCAATTAAATAGCTCAAAGCCTCTTTCTATAATATACCTAAGCAATAAATCCCCCTCTAAAGTGCATTAGTTTAGTCTTCCAAACTGATTCATTACCATCCCATAAACATGCTGTAAAAAATTGTTATTTTAAAATGATAATATATGGCTGAAATGTTTACATTTTGCACACACACACACACATTAAAAAAGAACATGAATGCATTTTGTTGAGCAGAAACTTTCCTTCAGAATAAATTAAAGATGTTACTGAAAACAGAAAAAGATGGGAAAGGGCAAACAATAATCAAGGGGTGTGTGTGTGTGTGTGTGTGTGTGTGTGTGTGAGCGTGTGTGTGCATTTCAAGAAAACCAAGAAAAATTATACTTATTTCAATTTCATATAGGCATGAATACAGTATGAGCTTGCATCACTGGACAAATCTTTTACCCATAATATTTATTTACACAAGTATACCTTTTGTCTACAGGGTCATCTACAGGGTCATTTGTAGATTTTTATGTAACTAACGTATTATCGGGACTGAATATGAAGAAGAAAAATATCCTAATGATCAAAAGAGTAACACTGCATTCTTGTCAGAGAGGTGGTATATACAGTGCCATACGCGGGTGCACTATAAGCAGCTTTCAGCATACTCCGAAAGCCGCGAGGGAGCCCGCGGGAGCCTGCGGGGCAGTGCACCCCATTAAGATTTATGGGGCGCGTGGCCATGGCATGCGCGCGCTGCCGCACCATGCACGGACCCCATTACTTTCAATGAGGCTTGAACATATGTGGTTTTTTTTATGTGGGGGGTCTGGAACGGATCCCCCAGGTAAAAAAAGGGCACATTGTAACATGGTAGTGATAATGAAGGGAGATCTGTGACATATAAAGATGGAAAGAGTATTTACTGTAAATGGACTTCTCAACATACAGGAAATCTGGTTGGAAAAGTAACACAGATACAGGAGTTCTGTGCAATCTTTGTCTGTAGTCACATGTCCTAAAGTGTTTAGGGAAATGTTTCTACACAAAAATGTGTCTCTATGTGTGTTTTGAATAACAACATTTCTAAACAAAATAAACCTCACTTCTGTTCCCAAAGTATATGTCTTTCTATAATTTTTTTTCTTTTTTGCTTGAAAAAAAATGCACAAAGCCCTCAAAGCAATGTCTTTCGGTGAAAAACATCTGAAGGCATCTGGATATCAGGGCAAAACTGTACAGAAATATTTGGGTTTTCTTTCATCAAAGAATGAACTAAGGAAATTATTCATCTTTGCATGCCAGAGATGCTAAGGCACAGATTAATGGCATTATTTACAGAACAGGTTCTAAGACTCAATGGAGTAGATGGACAAAGTGATTTCTTGTTCTACAGATCCAATGGCCAACACTCTCTTCTTTTCAGAAAGCAACTGGATGCCTCTGTGACACTCCCAGCTAAAGCATAACAGGGGATGGTGACTGACTGAAGACAGGAATGGAAAAAGGTCAATCTAACTTTTATACGTCTTAGTCATGTGTTCAACATTAAATGGGATTCAAGATGGCCCAGTATGAGAACTCTCCAGGAATACGTGGAAAGTCTAAAGATACAGTAAGTGGTTAGGTTTTGATAGATGCATCAGTTTGTGAGATGTGAGTCAGATCTACTTTTTTTGCTGAATAATGAGGCGACCTTCTTAATTTATAACGGAACTAATAACACTCAAGGTTATTAGTCTACTAATAAGATGTCTCTTAGCATCTTAAATTAGCTATATGTGCAACTTACAACAAATTAGCCAGACTTTTGGGCTCCTACACCTCATAGTGCAATGAGAAATATAGTAGGGTCTAGAACCTTGTGTCTGGACAGATATATCTAAAAGCAACATTAAAGCTTTGGAATGAATGGGAAAATTATATATACACACACACATACACACACACAGTGGGCCCTTGTTATCCACTGGGGTTTGGTTCCAGGATTCCCCGTGGATAACAAAATCCATGAATGTTCAAGTCCCATTAAATACAATATCATAGTAAAATGGTGTCCCTTATATAATATGAAAAATCAAGGTTTGCTGTTTGGAATTTATACTTTGGAGGAATATTTTCAAGCTGTGGATGCTTGAATCTGTGGATAAAGTCTGTGGATAAGGAGGGCTGAGTGTAATAGAGAAAGATGCCATGGGGGCATACAAAACATTCTGGGAAACAAAAGTGGCGTATAATGCTAAGGGGACATTATATGTAAAGAAGTTAAGAAAACCCAGTCTTCTCTATCCTATATGCAAATCAACTTTGAAAGAAATATTTTTTTAATAAATTACTTGTCCATGAGAGTGCAGCCCAACTCAAATTGGTCTAAACACCTTCAGCACTGCTATAATTGCAAAACAAGTTATAAAATAAAACAATATAAAATATAATTTTTAAAACAATAATGAGCATTTAATACTTACAGTAATGGCATGTAGCCCCTGTGTAGCCTGTGTTTGCACAGTTGCAATAGAAAGTATTCCAGGACTGAGAGCATTCACCACCATGTTCACAGTAATTGGGTAGGCATCTATAGGGGCAAGGTAAAATGCAAATAATTTTAAATAAGAGGCACAGCCATCACCATGGCCTCAAATGGAGAGACTAAGAAGCAGTTTCTGCTGGACTTAATTGACTCTCCCACTGCCATCCTCTTTCCTTTTGTGTTGTATCTTAAGATTGTAAGCCTGAAGGCAGGGAACTGTCTAATTACCAATTTATAAGCCACTCAGAGAACATTTCTGAAGAAATAAAATTTGTTAATTTATTTATGGGGTATACACTATATATGCACACGATTTTCACCGGAGCATGCAAGTAAATCAACCAATATATATATATATATATATATATATATATATATATATATATATTCACCGGAGCATGCAAGTAAATCAACCAATATATATTGGTTGATTTACTTGCATACTCCAGTGAAAATCGTGTGCATGTGTTCAGATAAATATCATCCAGTATAGCTACAGTGGACCCTAAAGTTGTGTAGATGTGTGACTTTGAGTTCATCCATTTCATAATGGCTAATTATCCACCCACTATTTCAGAAATGAAAGACAAAATGCCATATTTACTAGTAGAACTAGTCTCTAGGGATTTGACTTGCTCAGCTTCTGAAGAAGAAAAACTGCTTGTTCAATTAGTTTCATACTGGCACATTTTTAATCACTTTAAAACCACTTTAAAATCACCTTTTCTCCTCTGTATGTAACTTGGACATACTATGCTACTGCAAAATCTTTAGAGAGGGGAGTATACATTTTTAATAATAATAATAATAATAATAATAATAATAATAATAATAATGATAATGATAATAAATTAGGCTCTGTGTCTGGCAATCTTTCCTGCTCTTAAACAGGTATTTGTTCCCTTTTTGGTGGGATGTATCTCCTACTGAAAATTTAGAAAATGTCAGTTCTGATGCCTCAAGCAGGATCCATACTTTTTGGAACCTTCATTCCTGAGAAAGCAACACCAGTTGATTCTCAAAGGCTGTTGCCGCACTGCAGAAATAAAGCAGTTTACCTTACATGTAAAGAAGCTAAAAAAAACAAAAAACCTAGCCTTCTCTATCATATATACAAATCAACTTTGAAAGGAATAATTTAAAATGGGAAATAAGCATGAAAAGACAATGTATTGATCAGTCCTTTCCCGATTCACCACATTATTTGGATAGTTAACAAATACTTTGAAAAAAATAAGCAAATGGGGTTGCATGGATTTGGGCAACTAGAATATTGTAAGCCTACATAGCAGACAGGTTCAAGTAACACTATCAAAATGTAATGTAGTTATTTCTGACTGCACTACATTTGGTTTATGCCTTGGGAAAAGAAAGAAAACAGACCTGGTATTTGCCTCATGTAAATACATTATATTCATGAAGATATGACTTAAAAGCAAAAACTGTGTGCTGTAAGTATGCAGTGGCTAATCTGTTAACATTCCTCCTTCCAGCAGAAGAGCAATGCTGAATTTAAACACAACCATAATCTATCAGAAATATCTTAGTATAAACAGCTTATTTGGCTTGATAGTTCTCTAGAGCAATGCATATTTAGAAAGAAATTCTAATATTCACTTTAATCTTTTCAACTCCTTGCATCCACCCCTAGATGCTTTGTGGTACTGGAACACCAAAGTATACTTTGGGCATCTAGAAACTCCAGCAGAACACACCTGCTAATTCTGATCTCAAACATCATACCCAATGCCTTTACAAGACAATGAACAGATGTTTAAAAAACTATTTTAGGTAATGCTTATTATTTATTAATTTTAAAATTGAATTTTTATTAAGAATACAAATAAAGAGAAAGAAAAGTGTGGTGGAAAGAAAGACAATACCAAAGATTTGTATCTGCTAGGTACATACATTAACATTAATTAACCAACATTAACATTAACTAACATCAACCCCTCCTAATATTTGCTTGAAGTTATTATCTTGAAATGATATACAGTCCTTATGTGTAGATAAAACAGTAAGATGCTTTGGCCACTGAGCAATAGATAATGAGTGTTTGTTGTTCTGTCCCAAAGTACTACTTTTCCTACAGTGAGCATAAAGGATACCACCACACGCTGACCAATACTCAAGTTCCAAGCCAGAAGAATATAGTTAAAATTACATAATTTATGTAATGTGTAATAAGAATATTTTTCTAACATGGCCTTACTATGCTACATTACATCCAGCAGTATCCTAAGTAACCACCACAGGACCTGTTGGCATCATACTACTATATTTTCCCTATATCACCAATATATACGGGAAGTTTCCTCCTAAAAAGATGAAGTGATCTACAATGCACCCAAGGTCAATTTTCACTGGACCAAACACAATTTTCAATACACTGAATTTTATTGAATATACTCAATTTTATAATAATTTTCTATTGGTGAACTTGTATAAATTGCAAGTACATGACTTCATTGACATTAGATTTCATGCTTTGCAATAAATATTGAAACATCTCCCAATATAGAACATAAGTTTTAGAACAAAACGAACTCTTGTGGAATGAGAAAGCAGATAACCCACAGAATCTTTGTCATAAATCTTTTCTTTCTTAGGGAGAGAAAAGGAGAAGGAGATGTTGGGCAATTGGTCCAGAAGAAAGAGCAATTTGTGCAGAACCAAACATGCTAGCATCAATAGCATACACAAATAATGCCTTCCAGTGAAACTGAAATCTCTCTTACCTGTCTATGATGCCACAGAGATCTATCTGAAGGTCACTGAAATTTCCTATTGAATTTTGCTGAACAGAAATTAAATCCACTTCACTGTTATCAATGGAAATTTGTTTCATACACCCAAGAAAACCACCAAATGGATTTTTACACTCTGAACTGTTGACATATGCAGGACATCCTGAGAAAATAACACACACACACATATACATTAACAAATAGTGAACTAGGGAAAATATTTAAAACATGTTATGCATACTTTGTGCAAATTGCAGAACAGAATGAAGAAAAAAGTCTGTATATTTCCTGAAGCAAAACACTCCATTATAAGCTTTATATTGCAACTGGAATGGCATTGTAGTTTCAGTAACACTAATGCATTTGAATAACAGGAAAGATTAATTTTCTGCAGTTTCTATCATACTTGTAAAAAGATTTTTGGAAAGAGTTAAGCTTCAGGGAGAGGAAATAGAAACTCCCATTGCATGAGTGGCAGTCAGGTTACAGTGTTGTACATCATTATTAACCTGAGAAATTTAGGCTTAGATTTTGGTCATGGTTACTGGGCCACATATCTATCCTCAATTGTTGGGAAGCTAAAATGCTAGCAGACCTCAGGAATACCCACATTCTTGTATTTATCATTGCTCCACTACTAGCATAGTGATGTGAACAGTGTGACCGATAGGTCACAGGCAGCTTTTATCCCCTCCTAGTCCCTGAAGTAATCCCAAACATTCCTCCAGAGCCTCCCCCATATTTTGTTGTCCCCCCAGGGCATTATAACCACTCCATACCCTTTCCCCAGAAAACCCAAAACAAAACAAAAACCAAGGCAATCGGACAAAAATTGTCCAAAAAATGAAACTGAAAGTGAAATCATGTTCTTCCATTTGGGATTGAATATGTCCTGCCAAGGTGTGGGTTGGATGATGAGAAATGTCTCCTGACCCTTTGCTATGGCAATAACAACAACCATGAGCTGAAAGGTGAAATCATCTAGTCAAGGGAGTAATGGGGCAACTGTCACCAAATTCCTCAGACCCTATACTGCAGTGGTGTCTGTTGCTGTACCCAACTACAAAGCATATAATGCAGTTTCAGTGGTGCTGGTAATCAAAACTGTCAGAGAGATATTTGTACGACATGGTAGTTCGTCTTCTCCAAAATGAAATTTCTAATAAAGTAATTCATTTTCAAGATAATATTTATAATTACAACAACACAATATTTTTTTTTACAAAAATTTTCCACCAGGCAGAGGGAATAATATCTGAACATGAGCAAAATATCAACAAAATTAATAATTGAAACAAAACAGTCATTAATACAGTGCCCACAAGATATAACAGAAAAGAAAGGGAGGAAATTAGCAGCTAGCTTATGAGCAGCATATGCAAATTGGTGAGTTTTCATTTTCTCCAGGATATAACACTTCCACTGGCAAAAGTCCTTGGAATAGACATGTTTCTGAATGATAAATGCTAATAGGTTACGAACCATAACACATGGTGAACATTCCTCCCTCCCCCTATGGCCCTTGACATTTTTTCTCACAAGGCAATGCTGCCCTAGGATTGATGCTCAAAGACTTTGATTTTAATCAAGCAGTATTGCCTCTTGGGTCATATTAGTTAAAGGACTTGTTGTCGCCTAATATTAGCAAGCAATAACTTAAGCACACATTCATAATGAAATCTGTCTATAAGTGAATGAATGCAATCTCCTTCAAACTGAATTCTTATAAAAGGATGCTAGAGGAAATAAAAATAGATTACCTGTTAGGTGACTTAACCTAGAGAGATAGGGCATGATAATACATGTAGCTGTTTGAATTTAATGGAAACAAACAAATAAGAAATGGAGGCTTGGATAATGAACTGTCACAAGCCCCTTTGCTAGGCCAATGCTTCTCAAGCTGTCTGATAAGGTGAATCAGTAATCATTTTTCCCCACTATGCCAGAGAATGATACCACGTTTGTACCATATTATTATTGTGTTTGAGAGCCAATGTTGTATAGTAGTTTGAGTGTTGGACTACAACTCTGAAGATCAGAGTTCCGTTCTTCACTTGGCCATGGAAACCCAGTGGGTGATTCTCAGCCCCAGAAAACCCCATCTGTGATAGGTTCAGTTTATAGTAACCATCAGATGGAAATGGCTTGAAGGCACACAACAACAAATTGTTGTGTTTAGATAGTTTCCTGGAAACTCACTGCACAGCAAATAGCCCACAGATTAGCTTGTAGAAGATTACCACTTTTGGTACTCCACTGCTTTTGACCACAGGTGGACAATGTGTGTCTCATTGGCAACCCACAGCACATAGGACTTTATCACATGGGAGGCAAGCGTCCTCCTCCCGTCATTAAATCACCATTTAATCATGTTAATACCATGGTTAGGGGGAAGATTATCACACCCCTGCATGCTTATCTTGTTCTTGTCCCTTCTGTAAACAGTAATGGTTGCATCATTTGGTATTAATAGAAACTCCTGGTAATACCAAACGACACCTCCATTACTGTTTACCCTAGGACAAGACAAAACAAGAACAGGATAAGCACTCGGGAGTGTGATAATCTTCCCCCTGATCTGCTATTAACATGATTTAATGGTGATCTTTTTACTATTTCTGTTTCTTCATTGTCTCATTCAAATTTGTGGAGGTTCTCTGTGGTAATAATTTTGGTTTCTTTATGTTGGTTTCTAACAGTAAGTCTGCCTTTGCACTTTCTTCCTTGATCTTTCTTAGTAGTTGTTCCAGGTCTTTGAGGTTTTCGGCTAGTATAATGATGTTCTCTGCATATCTTAGATTGTTGATAGTCCTTCCTCCTATTTTCACTCCTTCTTTTGCTGTGTCCAAGTCTGCTTTTCTGCATGTAAGTTGAATGAGTAGGGTGATAAGATGCAGCCTTGTCTGACTCCTTTGCCAATTCGGAACCATTCTGTTTCTCTATGTTCTGTTCTAACAGTAGCCTCTTGTCCTGAGTACAGATTCTTCATCAAGACTATCAGATGTGTTGGCACTCCCATGTCTTTAAGGGCATTCCATAGTCTTTCATGATCTATGCAGTCAACGACTTTGTAGTCTACAAAACACATGCTGATTTTCTTTTGAAATTCCCTGGTGTACTACGTTAGCCATTGTATGCTTGCAGTGTGGTCCCTTGTGACTCTTCTTTTCCTGAACCCTGCTTGGGCCTCAGGGAGTTGTCTATCCATGTATTATTGGAGTCTATGTTGCAAAATTTTGAGCACCATTTTGCTTGCATGGGATATTAGTGCTACGGTCCTATAATTTCTGCAGTCTTTTGTGTCTCATTCAATCATTCATTCATTCATTGATCAATTTGGGTCTCAGTCAATCATTCCTTGATTGAATGAGTCTACTTTAGTTTTTTGTGGATAGGGATATATATTGATCATTTCCAGTCTGTTGGCCATCACTTTGTTTTCTATATCTGTTGACATATGTTAGTTAACACTATAGGCGACTCTGTCAATGTGGATTGCAGCAACTCATTTGGAATATCATCTGCTCCTGGTGACTTGTTTTTTGACATTTCTCTTATTGCAGCTTCCACCTTGTTTTTTTATAATTTGGGGTTCATCTTCATATAGCTCTATTTTCCATGTGTCCTTAATTTTGTCATCTCTTTTATATTGCTCTTCTGTGTATTATTCCTTCCTGGTCTTGAATTGTGTTATTTTTATTGTGCAGGTACATAGGCCTAAATTCTCTTTTACTTCTCACTCAAGTAAAGCCATTGAATGCATTGTATTTATTTTTATGTCAACTCACCATTGAACAACTGATTGAATGAGTCTACGTTAGTTAGGAGTAACCAGCAGAATGTCTGTCATTGGAAACAAATTCACATCACAAACAAAATGTCTGGAAACAACATTTTGCACACACTAAAACCCATTAAAAACCACCTATATCTGATGAGTCCATAGATAATAACCTAATATGTATCTAATGCTAACATTTAAACTGGATGTGGCAGAGTAAGGCAAATATGTCTCACTGGCCTTTCAAAGGCTGCAGCTAATGACATTGCTGCAAGCTATTCCCTGACCTCAAGGGGAATTGCAACAAGCAAAAAGTTACACCATATAGATTTCTGTTCAAAACCAAAATAAAATGCTCAGTTTTATAGGGGAACATGAAGTGTAGCAATGTTTAGAAGTTCACTTTTAAAAATGCAGGTTGTTTTCTAGAACAAAGCAACACCAATTTGTCTTTTTTTAAAAAAAAATCTGTTCCAGTATCCTTTGGGTAAAGAATAAATCATTTCACTATTATTAATATGAATAATGCCCAGATTTCTAACCAGTATATTATATTCATACATGTCAAAATAAAAGAATTTATTTTGTATGAATAATGGAATTTTATGCTTTTGCATTTTTATCCTTTTTTTTTTCATTTGCACCTTTCTAAAATACAAAGCCTTGTGCTCAAAAAGCTCAGTACAAATAACAACAAGAAACAACAACAGCAACAATTATTTCCTTAAAGTCTTGCTGTTGACAAGGCCACACCTCAAATTTCTTGGGAAAGGTATCAGTTCAGAAACTACCAAGAATGAACACATGAAGCAATGGAAGCCAAGTCATTGTTCCTTTAGAGTTATGGTGATGGCCTTAAAATGAGATAATGATGTTTCCTAGCTACAGAGAAGCTTCTTAGCTCATCCAGTTGAACATGAATAGAAGCCCCTTTCCGATCTTTACATAAATTGCATGGGCATCTAAATTTCCCTTCCACAGGGATGAGTTGCTCAAAGGAATTTTGAACATATGAAGACAGGGTTTTGTCCTCTTGTGAATATTCTATGCTCAGGTAACCAGGCTGTGGAATGCAGCCCTATTACTTCTCCCCGACCTCATGGTTTCAGGAGAAGGCTTTGCTGGCCTCTGATTGGAAGAGACCAGCAGTTTAAAAATAAACGGTGCGCTCCATGGGCCATTAGCAAGGGAGTGGGTGGGGCTTAGCCTGTTTAAAGCTGAAGTCTGAGGAGATGGGAAAATAGGGTTTTCTTTCAGACTGCTTACTCCCACATCCCCCTAATGGCACACATCTTTTCTCACTAACAAACAATTGCCCTGTGTGGATTAGTATGGAGTTTGCAAAACACAAATTCAAGTTCTGGTAAGGCAGGCTTAAAACCCTACTGAATTCCTTTTACTGGCTGACTGCCATGATAGCATAAGAGTATATCCACTCACTCTTGAAGGTTCAGTGGAGGCAAGAAATAGACTTCTGTTATCGTTCCATCTCTAATAGACCTAGGACTGACCCACAAAATTCAAATCACCTCCTTTTGGGATGCAACCAGCCCAGGTATGTTAGATCCTTTCAAACATCAGCAGGATCACTCATCACACTGCAAACTGTTTGCTCTCTCCTAACCCATCTCTTCATCTCCATAAAAAGGCATGCTGTGGGAGGAACAGATGACTTTTGCTAGGTCTCTAAAGTGATCATTTCAGAGGACATTTCAAACTGGGCTAAGGATTGTGTGCAGTTTGCCCACCCCTGTTTTATCAAATTGGCCAAGGATTAAAACACAGACATTATATAAGCAAATACCTGCAGCTACATAAGCTTCTCCCTTTCACAAAGAAACAAGAAGCTTAGCATTAGTGTCACAGCAAAATCTTCAACATTGTGCATACCCACACTCCTAGCGGACTTGATATTTATTTATGATTTTCCAAGAGCTCAGCATTCATACTAAAGGGATACTATTGACAAACTACTAGCCTAATGAGAATATGACAACTTAGAACATATGTGAATATTCTAATCGAACAAAGACAGAAGAAACATGAATAAATTGTATTTCCATCCCATTTCATGTTGTCAGAGTTAGTGTTCTGTCAGAGTAGAACACAGTCTCAGAGTCTATCAGAGCAGAATGTACTCCTTGAGCATGCACTGTGACTTCCATGCCAGCAGGTCAGTGAATCTATCCCAAGTTTGAATCAGAATTTTAACAGAGTTATACAAGGTGCTGAAACACACTGCTTCAATAGGTTCAGCACCTTGGCTAATTTTGGACTAAAATTTGGAATGGATTTGGCACCCTAATGCCACTACCAATCCCCTGGCCTGTGGAGACAATACTTGCATTTCTCATTAAAGTGTTCATGTTTAGTTTTGGTTGTTCTGAAAGGGGGGAAAGTAAATGGGATTCATTTTTATTCCCCCTCTGTTCTGGGTTAGAATGTCTGCAACCCCTGTGAGAGATGACAAAGACACTTTCATTAATTATAAATGGACATTCAGCTCATGACAGTCCCATTAATATTGCAATGTCTTAAGAAAACAGGCAGTAAAAAAGCAACTTTATAGATATTTTGCTGGTTTGTTCCTATTATTTTACAATAATGCTTCTATCAATGTCATTTGGGGACAGTGGGATCATCCTAAATGTGACCACCACAGCTATTGCTCAACAAAGTGTTTTGTATTTAATTATGTAAAATGCAGTAGAATCCTCATTAAATAGTCAGGCCATGCAATTGCTGTCACACTAAAGTCAACAAAACTAGAGCTGATTTCAGGAGTTCTGTGCTAAGCCCAGAATTTCAGAAAGTACTAATAGCTTGCATTGGAATTGAAGGTGAACAGAATTAATTTAGGAAATGTCACTCATGTCATGATACTCAAACTAATCTTCTGAAACCACACATCATTAATGCAGTTTCCAAAGTCAGGCCCCAAGCAGCAAACCTTGGCTGCAAACAAAATTATGTCTCACCTCCAAAATAGTAAGTGTTTCCTGAAAGAATCTGTACAGGTATTGAGACTTGAGAGGATGAAGTTGCATTATCTACCACTAAGCTTACACGGTTCTTTTTAGCGGACAAAGAAACAGAATGCCACTGTCCATTATGCAATTCAGCACCTAGGAAGAAAAACAAAAGAGAAAATATTTCAATTCATATTACTGACAGCAGTATAGATTGATATATTGGTTGTTTTCATTTTTTTCAAAGCCAGCTTGGTATTCTTTCCTTAACATTTATTACTCCTGGGAAAATGAGAGGAATTAGATGGAATTTAACATCCGTTTTTCCTCTCTCTCTTCCTCTTCCCCTCTTTCTTTCATTCTTTCTATTCTCCTCCCTCCTTTTTGATAACATATGAGGTGGAAATATAAACAGTGGGTGAAATATATGGCTTGCTTCTGCTTAAGCTACTGTGAGAAATGGATCAGAGGCTAGCCAACATACAAAACCCTGATATGATGATATGAAACAATTCACCAGGCACAGGCCTGAATTAATGTCTGGAAATGAATATGTCAGCCCAACTTGCATTGCAAAATCAATATGTTTCTGTGATTTCTTTTGGGCTTTCTGATCAAGAAAACTTTCTGATTGAATAGGAAGTCAGTTTGTCACTCGGGAGCCATGAATATTTTGCAGTGTGACAGTACACTTCTGCAGGAAAGAATGTCATAAAAAGAGACCATGGATTTGTATTGAAATTCTCTGCTGGTTTGAAACATTGTAACTTTTTGGTGTTATCAAACAGATATATTGGGAAAGCGGGTTAGAAATAAATAAAAATAAATAAAATAAAAATAAACTAAAGAACAAAATGTCTCAACATCTCAAACTAAAATAAATAATTAACTATTGTAACTAAAATGTGAAATAATCTTGTTGGGGCTTTGGTCACTGGACTGCAAGTTCAATGATAAAAGGTGGTACCCTTTCACATGACATAAATATAGCACTATAATTCCACTTCAGCTGCCATGGCTGAATCTTATGGAATCCCAAGGTTTGTAGTTTAATGAGGCACTAGAGTTCTTGGATGAGAATTCAAAATATTCCTCCCTAATACAGAGTGGAATCAGAGCATTATAACTATATAGTGTAAAAGGGACTGTGGTTAAAGCAGTACAGATTATGCTGTAGGATTGTCATTCAGCCATCATGCTATCTATATATAAATTTGGTTCAGATTGGCATGTAATCATCCAAAATATTTTCAAGATATTCATGATAAAAGTTATCTATATGAAATCTGAGACCTTTTTTATGTCAGAAAAGACCTTTCCTCAGAAATTTATATTTTTTGGTCAGGCTTGTAATGTGTTGCAGATAAATCAAATAAGACTGAAACCCCATGCATAAATGTTCAAAATCCAAATATTCTGAAATATTTGCAGCACACCCACATCTTAAACAAGAATAAAATTTTCGGTATTAGAAGTAAGTGCATATATGTCAGTAATGGAGGATGCATACTGATAATGCATATATTTTCAATTCACAAGTTTTGTTTTTGGTTTTTCAAAAAACAAAGTCTTACAACCTGATATATAAAAAAGGTGGGGTGGGAATACAGGAAGGGCTTAGAGAAATGCAATAAAACTAAGGCTCAGCTTTTTCACATCATTATTTCTATGCAGGGTTCACAATGCAGTATATATCATATGTACTGCTTAAATTACCCAGTATGTAAGTCATCCTGCTTATTAGTAATTTTCCTTTGATTTTATTTGGTGGTTGTTTGGAATTACATATTTTTCAAAGTGTCTTGCAAGGATCAAACAAAAGAAAACACAATGACAGCCAGATGAGGCAACCTTAGATGTAAGGCTTTTAAGCTATTTGCAGAATTGTCTGAACAAATAATGCTTTCCTCATAAAAGATGAAATGAAGTTTTGCATACAAGAGAATACAAAATACTATTAACAAAAGAAAGGGGCAGTGTAGCACTGAATAAAATGAAATTTTAGATTGCCTGCTTTAGGGCAGGGGCCTTTGCCCTAACAATCTGCAAAATGGCACTGAAGGTGCTATGCATATTTTTAAAGGGGAGGGGGACTCTTGATTTAATACAGTATGTAAATGTCCTTCCATGTTCACTCTAGCTCAACAAGGCCAAGGTATTACACTTGGGTGCCTGCAAGATATGTTAGTTTGAAAACATGAACATGGTAGAGTATCTCTGGCTTCACTCCTGAACAACTATTAGTTGCTAATCTCCAATTATGCTTGTTCACAGGAAAAGACATATAAAGTCTATGCAAGTAAAGCTATCAAGAAACATACACTACCATGCCGTAACCAACACACCATCCACCTGTTACAGCAGCAGGAGAACAGAGAACTTCACATTAGCTTCCAATTAATGACATAATTTTACCATGGTGTTTAATAATTTGAAATATGGTGCTGGAGAAGAGTGCCAATGATACCATGGACAGCCAAGAAGACAAACAAATGAGCAAAGAAAGCCTGAAAACCTCCTGGAATCCAGGATAATCAAACTGAGGCTGTCATACTTTGGAACATCATAAGAAGGCAAAACTCATTAGAAAAAACAATAATGCTAGAAAAGGCAGACAGTAGTAGAAAGAGCGGAAGACCACAGACCAGATGGATAGACTCAATCAGGGAGGTCATGAGTTTGAAATTACAGGACCTAAGCAGAGCAGTGGAGGAAAGGAATTCTTGAAGATGTCTTATCCACAGCATTGCCATGAGTTGGGGTTGCCTCCAGGGCAGTTCACAACAACAACAACAACAACAACAACAACAACAACATTTTATCTCTATCTATCCCCCCCCCCCCCCTTTATGTACATGTGTGAGTTTTTTGCTGGCTCTCTGTGTATACATCTCTCTATTAGTGAGTATATGTTTGTTTAATTAATTAATTAATTAATTAATTAACATTATGTGAGTCTGCACAGTGTCAAGGTTTCCCCCAATATTCTTGGCCAGAATCTATTTGATCCTCAGGGTGAAAAATGTTCTCCAACAATACAGCATTAATAACAGCATAAATAACAGTGCCACTTCTATTTTCCTTCAAAATCTCTCTTCATCATATTCATCATTTTCCCTTAACTGCCATCTTTAACTGACATCTCTTGGTGTTCCCTTTCCCCACATTCTGTCTTGCCTCCCTGGTAATTGTCTGGAGTCATTCTCAATTTATCTAATTCATTTCTGAACACTCCAGAATATGGCCTCCCTTTGAGGCCTTCTGAGCTCCAGTGACTCGATAGCCTGACAAATCAAATTTTCAATTAAAATTATAAGGAGGACTGGAACTACTGTAGAACAGTATCTCCAAGTACCATCCCAGGAAGTTAGTCCGGATGGATACTATGGGCAATGGTATTTAAAGATGCTGAGATTACCAGAAGAACTAACATGTCTAGTTCCCAGAGTCAGTTATCTACCAAGGTAAGCAAAGCTATCTCTGGAGATTATCCCATGAAGGATAAGGATGGGAGCAAAGCGAATTGCTCCATTCCTTATCTGTCCTATTTGTGCAATCCAGGGAAAGATTATCACGCACATATGTGCTTATCCCATTCTTCACCCGTTCATGAAGTGTAATGGGCCTGTCATTTGGTATTAATGGAAACTCCCATTAATACCAAATGATAGGTCCATTACACTTCACAGACAAGAGAAGAAAGGGATAAGTGTGTGATGTGTGATAATCTTTCCCCTGATTGCAAGAATAGGATGGGATAATGATGGGAACAATCCACTTTGTTCCCATCCTTATCCTCCGTGTGATAATCTCCGAGGTCAAATCCATCTCCTGTATCAATTACATTCCACACTTGGGAAGTCCCACTGCAGATCAGGATCGCACTTTATAAGTCCTTCTCATAAATTTGGTCCTACATTAGCCCATTGCCCATGGTTCATCTCTTTATTTCAAGTGGCTGTACAGTAAGCAATAGAACCAACTAGTCTGGCTGGTATCTGTTTGTAATGGGAGAATATGAGTCAACACATCCCATCTAAACACATCCCATCTAAACATACTCCCATAGTCCTATAGTTAGCAATGGTAACAACAGTCACCAGTATTGTCTGTGGATGTCTAAGAAATCATTGTGATGCATAGCACACTTTTGAGGTCAGCGTAATAATGACTCCAAGATAATAAATTATTTCATACAAAGAATAACATTTGTGATGTAACAGTGTCAGAGCACATAGTGTGATATATCTCAAGGTTCAATTAAAGGTTAAGAAGTTACTATTGTAAGCTCAGGGCCAAAAAAAGGTACACATCTATGGGACTACTGGGGAAAACTCTAGTCCCTTGTTTCTCCTGTTTACTACAGGGAAGTGTTTTAACTGAATATAATGAGCCATAGTGTGTGCTGCTATGGTTGAAGCAGATTAATTAAATATTTAAGCCACATTTTAATGTAATAGTCATATATTAACATAGGAAAATTAATCAATTACATTATGTTTCAGTTACATGATTACAGTTACATTACTATATCAATGAATAAAAATTCAAAAAGAGATTTATCCCTTAGCCCAGTTTCTTCCATTTCTTCAAGACCCACTTGATGTATTATTAAGCTTTATTTATATAGCGCTGTAAATTGACACATGTCCGCTTCTATCCATCACTCCTCTATATTGCCATTTAGTCACATTATAATATTAAAGTATTTCTGTATTTGCAAAATGGCATTATCTCACCATGAGTTTACAGAGAATCTGCAAATTGACAATTACCTTATATACTCAATTATAACTCGACCTCATGTATAAGTCGAGGACATGTTTTGGGAATTGTGGATACAACCCGAGGATAAGTCAAAAGTAAAGCTTAGGGGAATATAACAAAGGACCTAAACAATCTCAAAGAATTTAGAAAATTCCAGTAGACATAACTCTTTGTGATCACTGGATGGATGAGAGAGTAGAGGGGGTGCTTCCAGGACAGATTATACTGTTGCCTTTCACCTGGGAATGGTTCTTTATTTTAAATAAGAGTTAAGATAGAGTACTTACATTGACCTGTGGATAAGTCAACTCAGGTTTTTTTTTGGGGGGGGGGTCAATTTTTTGACCTAATTTCTAGGCTTATACATAATAATAATAATAATAATAATAATAATAATAAAAATAGTTTATTTATATTTTCCCACCTCTCCCTACGGATCGAGGCGGGCTTACAATAATAAAAATGGAACACCAATTTCCATATATAAAATACATCTTAAAATCAAGACAGCACATTAAAATCCATATATCAAGATATCATTCACTTACTCAGAGTGGGATGTCCCTTCAGTTTTATAAAAGATCAGGAGGATAAGCCCACCAGAAAAAGTCTGTTTTAATCACTTTCTTAAAAGCTTCTAGAGTAGTAATCAGTCGGATCTCTACCGGTAAAGCATTCCACAGTTTAGGGGCCATGACAGTAAATGCTTTGTGGGAAGTTGACAATAATCTGGTATTTGGATAATCCAAAAGATTCTTCCCGGATGTTCAAGAGCGTGGGGCGGATTATGTAGGGAGAGGCGTTCCCTCAAGTAACTCGGGCCCAAGCCATATAGGGCTTTAAAGATTATGACCAACACTTTGTACTGGGCCCGGAAGCTGATTGGCAACCAGTAAAGGGATTTTAATACAGGTGTTATATGGTCAGATCTAAGTGTTCTGGTGACCAATCTAGCAGCCGCATTTTGAACCAATTGAAGCTTCTGAACTTGGTACAAAGGTAGCCCCATGTAGAGCGCATTGCAGAAATCAAGACGAGAGATTACCAGTGCAAGTACCACTGCTTCATGTTCCATTCGATCCAGGTAGGGACACAGTTGGTGTATCAGCCGAAGCTGATGCCAGGCACTTTTGGCCATCACATCTACCTGAGATGATCACTGTAGAGATGGATCCAAAAGTACCCCCAAACTGTGTACTTCATCCTTTAGGGGAAGTGTGATACTGTCCAGGACAAGTTGACAAATCTCCGTCCCTGGACTTGAGGAACCTATCGCTAGAACCTCCATTTTCCCTGGATTCAACTTGAGTTTCTTTTCCCTCATCCAGCCCATTACTGACTCAAGGCAGGCATCCAGGGGAGAGATGCCATCCTTAGTCACTGCATCAGTCAGAGACATAGAGAAGTGTATACATGAGTATTTGCAATAAGTAATAAAATTGCATTTATGTATTATTATTTTTTAACTTCTTACTTCAAATTTCAGTAGGACCACTGGCAGAGCAGAGACCTTCACATGCATCTCCTTATGTTGGACAGAGGAGTAGTCAGGAAAAGGAATGGGTGCACAAGGACAGACAGATGGCTCTTGGGTGCATTTCCACCACTTTGGCTATTTTTTGGCTATGGTAGTGCATCTGAACTCCATCCAGCTACACTTAAAACCTGGCTGGAGTGCTAGAGCTGTGCCCAGGACCTTTACACAATGTCAAAGAAACTATTTAGGTTAGTGTAAACAGTGGTTATTGCAGCATAAACCATTAGTGGATTTTGGACACTGCTTCCCTCTTTGGAAACATATGACATACAAATGGTGAAATGAATTGCAAACGGAAAATATCTAAAGGCCTTTTTGCAACAGTAAGTCTTGCTTTATGGTAAATTAACCACTCATGCATCAATATGTGCTATTTTTCTCTGTTTTCCTGTAGACATAGAAATCTTTATAAATCTTTGGTAATGAAGCTTCAGAACTGCACTCAAAGTAATGTGCTCTGATTTAATTATCACATATTGTATGTGTGAAAGCCAGGTCATAAGTCTGCCTGTAGGGGAACAAACCTGTCCAATCATCCATAATTTAATTACTCAATCTCCAGTTACAGCCTTGATTTGCTCCAGTGAATGTAGCTACAATAAACACTTTAAACATACAAGGAAAGAAAAAGTTCACAGTATGGTTTCATTAGATAACTTTCTGCTGAGGAAAGCAGGAGTAGTACTGAAAGATTTAACATTCTGCAGTTGCAGAGGCAAGCATAAACTTACATTTGCCACCACGCAGGATTTCTGCCTTAGTCACATTATACAATAACATAAATTCTGCTTTAACATAGCACTTTGATTTTTGTTGTGAAGAGTTTCTAGTTGTTGGGAAATATTTTATAGGTTTTGATTTGCGTTTGTAGTTTAGGAGTTTGTCAGAAAAGCGTGCCAAGAAGTCAGTTAGAAATGACAGCACATTCTCGAAACCTATTAAAAGAGGCACTGAACTAAGAAGGTGTCATTAACATGCATGTAATTATGCTGTGATTTAAACTGCTCTAGAGGAAGTCAGATACATCACAGTAAACTGCACATCAATGACACTCTTACCATGGAATTAACATTTTCAGATAGTGAGCCCAGGGAAAACAGTTAGTCATAAATTGGCACACTGCCTGCATTATTTATTTGAGATGGTTAGCATATATTGTACTTGATCCTGCTGCTACTAAAATCAATGTCAAAGTCACTAGGATGAACATTTTATGATCATCAACATCATACTGGATTGCTGCTGGCAACCAGTCTATTTTTCCCCTTATTTTATATTCCTGTTAGCATTCATTATGGAGACTTGAAAGCAATTGTTGAGCTATGAAAACATAGGTGGGACTTTGATCCAACTATGTGTACAGCACATGTGCTCTTAAACAATAAGACATAGCTAAATCTAAACTTTTGGTTATCCACATCTAGTTGCCAGTAGTATAGCCAGCCCCCCCCCCCCCCCCGATGAATTCTTAACCCACAGTCTGAAAATGTTCTAAGAAGATATAAATTCCAAAAAGCAAACTTGGATTTTGATATTTTATATAAGGGACACCATTTCACCACACCCCTGTATTTTCTGGGACTTGAGCATCTATGCATTTTGGCATCCATGCAGGGGTGGTGGTGGTGGTCTTGGAACAAAACTCCAGCATATACCAATGGCCTGCTATATCTCCAGTAAGGCAGGCAGTATGCCTCTCAGTATGAGTGCCTAAGGAACATGAGCTATTTCACTCATGCCCTATCTATGGAGTTTATCAGACAAGGGAAATTGGAAGTATAATCCAATGGCAATCTGAACGCAATCATGGGGTTTAATGTTATTGCTTGATAACCCACTACACACAAATTTGGGCAATAGGAAGTCAGTCCAAGCACAATCATGGGGTTTCACGTTATTGTATGATAGACTGCGACACACAAATTCAGGCAATGACATGCTATTTTGGGGCAATGGGAAGCCAGTTCGAATGCAATGAGCATTCATGTAATTTCGCTAAACTAGTGACTTTACGTGAATCCGTTCTGGCCACACTTTCTTTTCATTCGAAATTAAGAGAAATTTCTCATGTGTGATAAACTCCTATGGGCATTATAAATCTCTCTGTTTGGTCTGATCGAACATAGCTTTTCTCATATTCTTATGACTATTTATAAAAGACTTCAAGTTGGTGTTAAGGCTGCAAATTCAATGAATCCATATTAAGTAAATACATTGCCTCACACGTGTGTACATATGAATGCAGTTTCTATGCCAATTATTACTGATTACATGGACTGATCCCTCCATATGTGTATAGTTTAACGAAGCCATTCAATGAATGCATAGAAAAGGGAAAACAGAACCACACACAGATTCCTTGATGATGGCGTCTTAAGAGGTACCTGTCAGCATCTATTCTGTCTCTGACAGTGAACAATCAGACTATCCCAGGAAGATCACAGACAGGCTATGAAAACAGGCATTCCATATAATACAGCACACACTATAACAATCTACAGTACATTAGAAATGCTGGATCCAAATGCATGGGCAATAATTCAAAGTAGTCAGAAAATTGGATGCTTTGACAGCTTTATGTACAGAGTACCTTTGCAGTTATGTAAGAATAGGATGGTAAAATCAGATATACTACATTATTTTGGTATTTTGTGTGCCTTTGTAACAAATGTAAAACAGGGGGAAAAACAATATCATATTTCTCAATTGCATACTTCATATCACAATGATTTTTATAAAAAAGATTTTACACCACAATTATTTTTATTACATTTTCTGTTTACCTGTTGTGAGGTCACTGTGCACCTTTCCTGGCTTATAGAGGCTCACTTTAACTTTGCCATCACTCAGATACATTAGGAGGCCCCCTGAAGACTGGTATAATTTACTTGACAGCAAGAGACCTTCATTGTTCCAAGTCCGAAACTGAAAACTGATTGAAATCTCATCTTGGTCTGATGTACCTGCCAATGCTAGATAGCTGTTGGGGTTCAAAAAGGTGACAGGAACAATTGGGGGGCTCTGAACAGGAGAAAGATATATTACCCTGTAAATAAAGGAAATAAGAAAAGCATTAGGTAAATACTGAAACAAATTTATCCATATCAGTTTGTTTTGTGGATAATCAAGTATTAGAGAAAATGTTTGTATTTACTTTGCTTGACATAAACAATAACATTTTCCACCAAAAAATAATAATCAGGTTTAAGCAAGCAAATCACTTCTACATAATCCAATCCATGGTCTAGTTGTTGTTTATACAGTATAGTTCAACTAAACTGAGTTGATTCTTTCCATAACATATGGAACAAAATCAAGAGGAAGTCACTGTCAGAAGGATCCACAAAACTGTGTGACATGAATTTTCTTGATATATGCGATATACTGGCATGGAAGAAAATTTATTTTTCTTCTGTTGCATTTTAAAGATATGAACTAGGATCTGATATAAAAATAGATCTCAGAGTGTGGAGGAAAGAACAAATATCAACAGCTGGCTAAAATATTTCCAAACAACTGAAGATCCTGTGCAAAAACAGAGTTGTGGCAACTTATGGATGCATTTTAGTAGCAACCATCCCTGCTTTTATACCATATATCATAGTATCATAGAATCATAGTATCATAAGATAGAACAATGCAATGCATAAGAGCAGATGGCTAATTGGGAAAACAAACAGAGATATTTGGGACTTAATTAAAGAAATAATTCTGCTTTTATGACACTTGTATGCAGGATACTAAAGAATAATGAAAAAGGAAAACTACCTAGCAGCTTTGTTTTTTCTAACCACTGCCATCATCATCATCATCACTCTCATTCAGACCAATCTCTGTTTATTATGGTTAATTTGCAAGTTTCAGATGAGATGTTCAAATCTAATGATTTTTTACATTGCATGCTAAAATTACATTTCATAACTAAAATTAACTAACATTAACAAATATTAATACTAACTAATATTAACTTCTTCAGGACACATACACACGTTCCATCTAGCATGGACTTTCTTATTCCCAACCACAGCAAATCTTTAAGTACTTGTGAGACATTTGTGAGGCAGCATAATGTAGTGGTTGGAGTGCTGGACTATGACTCTGAAGACCAGGTTTTGGCCATAGAAGCCCATCAGGTGACCTGGGAAAAGTAGCATTCTCTAAGCCTCTGAGGAAAACAAAATACCTCTGAACAAATCTTGCCAAGAAAATTCTGTTGGCTTTTAGGCTTTAGGATCGCTTAAGTCAGATAATAATAATAATAATAATAATAATAATAATAATAATAATAATAATAATAATAATAATAATAATTCAAAGGCATTACTATCATAAATACAACTAATATCTTATACACTGCTATCTATCAGAGCTTCCTAATTATATTTTAAAGAAGCAATTTAAATAGATTATTGATTTATAAAAAACATACAATATTGCAAGTCTTACATACCTAAGTTAATATGAAACTGTTTGACCCCTGGTGAAAGGCCAATCACAATGCTAATAGGCCCCCCCCTCCCAAACTAAGTTTAAAGGCATCTGTGGATTCTTCCCTTGATATCTTTTGGACAGGTGCCTAGCAACTACCTATTTCTTAATTCTATGATGAAACACAGCCTGGCACATCTGCATTTCAGATATTTAATAATGAAAGTAATGTGCTCGTATAAATCATGTTCCTATAAATACTGCTGAAGTCACTTGGATTGTTGTGAAGTTTTAGAGTACTGAAACAGAGTGATTATATGAATGATGCAGAGTGAGAGCCAGCATGGTGTAGTGGTTTAAGTGTAGGATTAAGACTGTGAACATTGAGGTTTGATTTCCTGCTCAGCCATGAAAACTTGCTGGGTTACCTTGGATGAGTTACACCCTCTCAGGCACAAAAAAACCCTATGATATGTTCACCTAAAGGTCACCATAATTTAGAAATGACTTGAAGGCACACAACAACAGAGTTTTGTTGCTAAATAAAAAGTGGCCCCACTTTACACTAGGCCCTGGAGTTGAGGTGACATATTTGACCCCTTGGAACCAAGCACTGAAGAAAAATATTGCTACACTGCAGCTCCCATGACTCCAACCCAAATAACCAATGGGTGATAAAGGAAGCTTCAGTGCAGCAATATCAGGAGAGCCACAGGGGGTTATCATTTTACATGTAGCACATTGTACAAGGTGCCACACACAAATGGATTAATCACATGACTCATGTAGAGATTTACACAAATAGCTCTTGGTTCTTTATATTGCAAAATCTGTGTACTGTGTGAAGGAAAATGTATGAGACATGTTGCCATCCCACACTGCAAGTAAAATTGAACACTAAGAGGCCTTTCAGCCTACACAGTTGTAGCAATTTGATCCCAATTTGTAGTTTGGTGCAAAATGTGGAATTCTCAACCATTCTCAAAACTCAGGATTCCATTGGATACAGCCAAGGTAGTTAAAGTGCAATCAAAGTGCTGTAACTGTGCAGTATGAAAGGGCCCTAAACACAAAACTAGTGTTGCCAAACTAGACAGGACACCATTCACAGGCTTGAATGACTCTTAAAAATCAAGCTGCAGGATGCTGAATTCAGATTAGGGGAGATTTAGCACTTTGCTTGCCATTTCAATCCCCAATCAGTTTGGGTGACTTACATATACCAGTTGCACTGGAAGAAAAGGTCAAGAAATTGAGATTTTTGCTTCTAGTGAAAACAGCCAGTGTGCATCCTTTGTGCCACTGTTAATTTTTTTTTGTTGGTTTCTTACTTATCTTACTCTAAGCCCTTGTGTATGCACTTCAATTTATTACCTAAACTAGAGTTGCCATGGGATTTTTCAGGTACAACGTTTGGTTTTCTAATTAATGGGAAACAGCTGCCTGACCCGTCAGAATCTGCAAATCTCCAGCACAAAGGGGATATGTAATTTAAATGTCCCTGATCCAGATTAGAAAACAACCTTCCTCCAGTAATCTCCCCAAGATGAGTGAAACAAGGTGGCTAAATGTAGTATGAGCAATGGGGAACTAAGGTCTGGTTGCAGTGTGACCAGGCAGTACTGAACTTTACCCACTGCCCTGTCTTCTTGAGGTGGCATGAAATTCAAGGGGTCACCATAAGTTGACAGGAGACTTGAAGGCATACATACACACACAGAGAGAAACTGTACAGTTTTGATAGTGAGCTTCCCTAAACTTTCATCTTTTAGCTGTGAGCAGGTACTGGGTGAATGTTGGCTTTCTATGGGCAAAATACATTCCTGTGGAGGGGTTGAGTGAGGAATACACATATCTTAACACCATAAAAGCACCAGATTCTGTCTGATAGTGAAAGCTAAGCAGGGTCATCCCTGTTTAGTACTTGGATGGGGGACCATCAACTAATACCAAACTTATTAGTACTTTGGTGGGAGACCATCAACAAATATTTCAGAGGAAGGAATGGGCAAAATTAATATCGGAGTATTCTTTGTCTAAGAAAACCCTATGAAATTCATGGGTTTGCCATACGTTGATAGGATACTTGAAGGCACATGCACATAGAAGATACAATATAGCAATAGCAAGTACATTTCTATACTGCTTATCAGTGAACTAATACCCCTTAAGGAGTTTACAATGTGTAAGCTAATTGCCCACACACACACACAAGCTGGGTACTCATTTCAGCGACCTATGAAAGGATGCAAGGCTGAATGGACCTTGGAGCCACTGGGATTGAATTCACAGCCTTATGGCCTGCAGTACAGGCATTTAATTATTGTCAGTCCAGGGCTCCCTAATACACAGATATACAGAAGAAGGGAGAGGGGGAACGATTTTGCATCCACATTTCTCTCCAATCAATCAATCAATCAATCACTTTATTTATAGCCTGCTTTTTTTCTCAAGGCAGTTTACAGTTAAAAAGAAATACAAGTAAAAAATGGATAGAGATAAAGGTTTAAATAATATTCAACTCTGCAAAATTAAAAGCAATTGAAGCATTATAGGCATAGGATAAAAGTATAACAGCACATTACAGTAAAACAGAAAGCCATTCCCATGTCAAACTATGAGTTCCTGAATGCATGATGGAATAGAAACGTCTTCCTGCTGATGAAAAGACAGCAAGGATGGGGCCAACATTGAAGATTATCACACTGCCTCTGGTACCCGACTTATCTTTTCTGAATTTGACTCAAATTCGGAACTTAGGCTCATTTTATCGCACAGCCTTTTCTGTCAAAACAGCTTCCCGCTGCTTCCAGGGCTGAATTCGGGTCTTGTAAGTCACTTTGGCAGTCATTTTTTTCCAAATCGGAAACTTCTGAATTGGAAAAATAGCTGCTAAAGTGACTTATGGGAGCCGAATTCAGCCCTGGAGGCAGTGGGAAGCCATTTTGACAGAAAAGGCCATGCAATAAGATCAGCCTAACTTCCGAATCTGAGCCAAATTCGGAAGAGGTAAGTCAAGCACCGATGGCGATGTGATAATCTTGCTAGTCTCATTAGTCAGAGTTTAGGAGCAGCCATGCCAAAACAAAACAAAACAAAAAACTTCTCCCATGTTCCCCGTGAAACCTGTCTGAGGAGAAATAGCATCGAAAGATGTATCGCTAACATCTTAGAATTTGAAGAGGCTCATATGGGAAGATATGGTCTTTCAGGGCCTAGACAGACAGCCCCTAAGAGATGGTGTAATGCTGCCTTTTTCCTAGCCAGATCAGGGCTGCAGCAACCACACTCTGCAATCCTGATCTGGCCTTTCCAGGGCACAATAGCCATGGCACTGTGGTTCTATGGTGCTCCTTCAGCACTGTGTCATACGGATGCAGTGTTGGAGGAGCGCCATGATGCTGCATGTCATGTAGAGCTACATACTGCATTATGGCACCCTGGGGAAGAGTTTGGACGTGCATCATGTGGATGTGATGCCCTGACTCCACCTCCAGGCCAGCCTTAATGGCAGGTCTGAAGAGCCTATCAGATAGTCTGGACCTGAGTCATATAAGGCTTAATAGATAATAAGCAGCACTTTTGATTGTGCTTGGAAATAGACTAGCAGGCAGATCAGCTATTTTAACAAAGGAACGGTGTGTTTGTTGTTACTCTGTGTGGAACTGGTGGGGGTGGGAGGCAGGAGAACTGAGTGGATGCCCACCATTTAATCCACTCTCCCCTGCAGTTTCTTCACACAAAGAGTCAATAATACCAGCTTCTGTAATGTGACTTATGGCTAAATCCATAAACCAATTAAATCAGAGTTTCAACAAACTCAAGTTAAAGGGACACAATTGTCTTGGCATTGTTCCCAAGATAAGAAGTCTTAAAGAAGTTCATGGAAGGCAAGTTTCCTGTTTTGTTTCCACATTTACAAGCCTCAGCAGCCCCTAAAAAGCCTCTGAACAGTTAGAAAGTTTCCGTCCCTAACGTTTCATTAGTAACTTTGCATGTCCCATAGCACATTGTTGGTGACCTACAGAAACTCTTAAAGGATGTAGGGGGCTTTTGGATGGGTGAAGGAAATATCTTTCGTATCAAATTACTGACATTGGCATACTACAGAAACAAAACATTGATACCTTTAATCGACCAATCAAATACACAAAATACATGGCATAAACTTTGAAAGCTCTACTGGCTTCTTCAACAGACAAAGGTGTTAGGAGAAAACAATATAAAACGATGATGTTAGTCACAGGCTTGCATTTTCTCAAGGTGTTGCTGGTGTGTCCTTTGGAAGGATATCTATGCAAGCAGATCCTTCCTCCTCCTGGGAACAAAGCATCAAAGCCAAAGTTTGAATTCTATTAGCCATGCAAAAAGGTACTCCTGTTTGATTCTGAACACCTTTGCCTGATGAAGAAGCCAGTGGAACTTCAAAAGACTGCATCATGTAGTTTGTGTATTTTGGTTGGACTAATAAAGGTATCACTGTTTTGTGGATTTTAGATGTTTTTCTATTTTCCTGTATGGCCAGCAAGGCTACCCCTGAATATGTTTCCTGACATTAGCATAGTTTAGGACTGAAGTCCTTCAATACATATATGTGGGGATCACAGCTTTAGATATATATTTTAATATATTTATTATTTTTAACATATGATAAAGGAAATTGTCTTGCCTCTCTATATACAATGTTTCTTACCATAATGTTGATTTGAGGTTTCTGTCTCTTGGCCAAATCAATAATGTTCGCACCATTGTAATAAAGGTTTTCAAAACATCCATGAAAGTTTTTCCATGGTAACAACCCTGACTTTCCAGGCACTGGAATCCCTCCAAAGCTGAGCTTAGAAAGAGAAGAAAAATCAATAACATCATTAACTAATTTTCTGGCAATCTGTTTCCAGTATTGATGATAAAAATATTATCAAAGGCAAAACAGGATTAGTTTCATATTGGCCAATTTGGATTCAAACTAGTTTTTCAAAATGCAGAGCATGGTAAATTGGAGAAGGAGCATGGTAGATTAGGAGCTAAAGAATATTAAAAACAAACAAACAAACAAAAACGAGACAACTTTGACTATTTTCAGGAAGTGATAGGTTTGTCCAATCATTTCAACAAAATGAAATGTGCCTTATTTGACAAGGTTCATTTATGCATTAAGACAGTATACTTGGCAAGTGTTTATTCAGACATAAATTCTGTTATAGGCCCGGTTCAGAGGGGCGCGATAGGGCGCCTTGTAACGTTCGAGGGGTGGCACTTCCAGACACCCCTCTCCCCTTGCACATGACGAGGGCGTCAAAATGGTGGTGCCCTGTACAGATGGGCACCAGCATCATTATGTGACAGACGCCTAGCATCCGCACATCGCAACACCATTGTGATGTTGCGAGTGCACCATTGGTGCACTGTGGCGTCATGATGGCACCGCAAGAAGAACTCACTTTTTGCAGGTTCTTTTTGGTCCACGGGGACATCCCACGGTCTGGAGGCTGCGGCTTCCCTGCGGACCAAAGCTAGGTGCCAGGAGACCGTCCTTTTTGGACGGTCTGTCCCGCGCCACAGTCTACTTATTTGTTTGGAACACACATTAAATCAGCACAAAGCAGAGAAGTGCGGGTGTTGGAGGTGAAAACACAAATCCCATGTCTCCTATTCCATCACTCTTCTCATGCTTGAAAAAATGAACCTGCACAGGCAACATCTCATTAAATGAGGATGTTCTCATGGAAGTGGTAGTTCTGGTAGTTGTTATTGTTGCAGTTGTAGGGTGTCTGTAGTCACTTGAATAACTTCTGTTAAAAGGAAGGCTCTCCTGTATAGGCACATTGCTCTCCATGTGAGGAATACAATGGAAACAGTGATGGAAAGGGCAGAACTAGGACAATGTCACCCTCTTCATGTGTTAATTCAATGTGCTTCCCAAATAGTGCAATCTGGCACATGTTAAATGGGGCTTATTCTTAGGTAAGTGTGTATAAGATTACAGTCTTTGAAAAGAAATATGCATAGCTTAATTCCATATTAGTCAGATTTGTGTCAATCTTAACCTATTTTCACATATTACATAATATGTTTTTCTTTAAAAAAATAATTAAGGTATCAGTCTTTCATGTGACTTTCATTGCAACTGCTTACCTGACATCCAACATAAATGTTCAGATCAATGAAATAACTTGTGCACATATTTTAGAAATATATTTATTACTCTCTATTTACTCTGGTTTAATCACTGACACACTGTCCACTATAGTGCAATAACTATGTTGTGCATACAGACTACACATCTCAAAAGAGAGAGAGAGAGAATGAGAGAGAGAGAGAGAGAGAGAATGCTTTGGATGCACAAAGGAAAGTGCTTAATCTTCTGAAGTACTCAGAAACAAAATGATGCCCCAGAGATCCCATGTTCGCATTAATTAATGCAACTCAGGCATGTTTGTGTGAGCCATTGAAGTGAGACAACGGATGACAGAATCTGGAATAAGGGTTTTAGTAAAATAGTTGAAGGTAACCTATCCTCTTTTGCATGCACTAAAGGCCAGACACATCTTGGCAAGAGCAGGAAAAGACAATAGTGTCCTCCGCATATTGTGGATTATGACTCTGCTAATCCCTGGCTGTTGTCAGTCTGTTAATGCTTCATGTGAATTGTATACCAAACCATCTGGATGATGCTCAATTGGAATTGCAAACATATATATCTACATTTCATTCTTCAGATGCCTAATATTTTGGAAACACTACATCTTCTACTGTCTGCTCCATTTACAGTGCTCCAATGTCTCATCCTACATTTTTCTCTGCCTGTTGTAGTGCACATCACTGGTTGTATGCCAGTAGGCGGTTAATGGAGGTGGATGTATTGACTGGTGAATGGAATTATTTGGGCACAAATGCAAATGTACATAGTATTGATCCACAGGACACAAATTAATGTAGCCATCAATGTAAAGATGAATTTCCTGCTATGTCCTCCATATTCCAAATCCTGTCTAGCATTGTTGTGTTATAGAAGGATCAGTATGTGTCCCCTAACAGACTGTAAACATGGCCATTACAAAAATAATATTTGGTTGATTTGTATCAAAGCAGAAAAGTCAAGGTCTTGTACACTGGTAAACCATGAATTAGTAAAAATATGCAGTGAAATTGAATATATGTAATTAGTTCAATAAAATACAAGCTTCAACATGAATTGAGGATGCTAAAACACTCCCTTAAATGGCTCATGGTCTCCTACAATTGAATAATTGCATTTACATAACAAAGATAATAAATCTAATAAATGTAAGAGAATTTTCACACCTCATAATCAAGGTCCAAATAATTGAATTCTCCCTTTGCATGAAAATGGTGAGTGTGTTTATCAACTGTAAAGTTCACTTGATTATTGAAATGTTCAATGAGGACTGAATGCCAATGCTGATCATCCAAAAGGCTACCCAGAGTGATATTAATCTGGGCATCAGCAGAATATATTTTAGCATCACCTTCAAGGGGAGAAAAACAAACTGTTAGGTCTGTTGCAAAAAAAACCACACAATGTAGACATTAAATTATATGGCTTGTTTTGGTTTGTTTTTTTAACTACTAAATAGATGAGCAAGATGAATTTGCACTTGGTACCTATGTTGATGAGTAAGGAAAGCTTTCCATTAGCTAGTGCCAATGTGATGTGATCTCCATTCTGTCCTTCTCTGTGTAGCAAAATTCCTTCTCTTTGGATCGTTTTAAACTTCAGAGATATTACATCTTTTAGTGCTGTCGTGGATTTGGGGTTAAATCTGTAAAGCAGGAAACTCTTTCCATCAAAATCTGCCACCTCAGACCCTGAAAATAACACAGATAAGGGCTCTCTTACAATAGGTTTCCAACAAAATTTGCTTTATTGTTTGATAATAAAGAGAGTGTGATTAATTTTTACATTCCATTAACCTGTCCCTTGTAGTGGTGGTTCATAGACCAAGTAGAGGTTACTTCACTCTAAAATTAGGAAGATGTTCCTCTATGCAATTCATGACTGACCAATGTTTGTTTCACCATGCCTGCCTTTTCATTCTATAGTGTAGCCCACAATCCAGAATGCTGCACAACTACAGTGCACTAGGAATAATCTTAGCCCAATCAACAATGCTACTTGGTTCCTAGAGGTGGGCCTCTGAAGGACAGACCTCAGAGGAAGAATTTTTCATGTGGTCTACTCCTGAAGTGTTCTATGGAGCATTTTACATTGCTTTGATCATTGTCATTGCTCACATTGCTGAGGCGGGAGCTCTGAGACAAACTCTGGAAGACTGAAGTTTGCTAGAGAGAAGGCTGAAAAACACAAACTGTGGAGGGAAGGGATGGAGAAATCTCATCAGAAAAGGGTAGTGGTGAAAATACAATATGATTCATTTTTTCAGAGAACAAATTAACATTAGGCTATGTAATAAAGTTATGCTGCTGAAGCTTTCCATTATTATTATTATTATTGCCATTACTTTTAGTATGTACCTTTAAGCCACCTGACGATCCCATGAATTTGATAGGCAAGAAATAAACAGAGGTCATTTTGCTAGTTCCTTCCTATGAAATATATTCTACAGCACCTGGGATTCTTTGGCAGTTTCCCATCCAGGTACAAACCAGGGCTAACCCTGCTTAGCTTCAAAGATCAGACAGGATCCAGTGCCTTTGGGTGGGAGGAATGTTAGACTCTTCTCATGCTTTTAAAAACGTAGCCTGCTGGTGGAAGGGACTAGTTTAGTTTTTCAATTTTTCTTTGGCAATAGTCAAGAGGACAAACCATTTCCCCATTATGTTCCATAACTGTTATATACCAGTCAAAGTTCCTTTATTGAGTTTCTTAATAAAGCATTGTGTGGAATACTACTTAATGGAAAGTGGGATAAAATTTCAGTAGTTGAAGCGGGAGGTAAGAAGGAATAATTCATAGTAGGTCTGACTCTTGGTAACATTAAATTGGATAAGACTCTTTGTTGTGTTTCTGAAACATGAAAGAGAAAGTCCTGCTCTCCACCAAGTGCAAATGTGTACAGTTCACATAAATGAAATGTCCTGCTAGAAGATGCATTAGCAGTAGAAATGCACTTTTTGCCTTCTGGCAGATTTATCTAGTCCCTATCAAGGTCAAATATAGTAACCAAAAAGGTTTTAGGACAATAATATACTCTAAAATAATATCTGTCACTATCTGTTAAAAACCTGTCTTGGAAATACATAAAGCAATAGACAATGCTCAAGTGAAGCACACCGAGTATTCACTCTGCATAAGTAAAGAAGACAAAGGAGGTAATAGTTCTTGAAAGATACATTTCTGAAATAAATGAAGATGTAGCTGACAGCAAATAATATATGAAGTCATTCTTTGGCCCATGAAGTGTCTTTTTTCAAGTCAATGGAAACTGTCTTATATTAGTTAATGTATGTATTGGATAAATCATCTAACAAATTGTTCTCTGTGAGCTCTACTAAAATAACTCCATAATCTCTGGTTGATTATGCTCAATGTGTTTGAAAAGACACTCACTTATCTGCACACTTTAATCTGTTCTGTAGTATCAAGTAGAAACATCCCTCTATAAGGATACTATAAGGATTACCTTATTTCAAGCCAAGCTTGTTGCTTTGTTGGTTTTGTTCCTCTAAGCGAAAATGAATGAGACTGCAATCCTATACTCACTTGCCTGAGATCGCACTCCCATTGAAATAAATGGCAATTATTTCTGAATATATATTTATAGAATTGTGAAGCAGGAATTTTACTTCTCAAATGATAATTTGAAGGAGAACACTGCAATTCTCATTGGAGTGCGGGGCGGGGGGGGGGGACCTTTACATATCCCTTAGGAATATTAGACCATTAAAAACTAGGGCATCAAATGAATAACAAATTATATGTTCAATATATTTTAAATATTTTGTCTCCTATCCTTGACACAAGACAGGTAATAAATAAAAATCAGTTAACACATTCTTTAGCACTTATAGTTGTTTCTAGTCCCTGTCCTATTCCTGATATCCTTTTTCTATACAATAACAATAAATTATCATCTTCTGTGTTAATTTATGTATTCTGATAATTAGCCTTAATGGATTCCCCCCTTTTTTGACCTTCAAGATAAAACAAACACAACTAAATGGCATTTCATTATATGGGGGAAATATTTGTGCCATTTACTTTTATTACATTTTTAGCCTACTCATTGGAGTATGGAAAGTGAAAAAAATGTAATGTTTCTCAGGACTATTTGGACCTTTGCTCCAAACACAATGCATGTTTGATTTCAAAAAGGAGAAGAGGTAGTGTCATATATTACAGACTCTTGTAATAATGTTTTTGTGGCATGAGTGCTCTCTTACAGAGAAGGCTAAATATCTCACAGAACTACAAATCTCAAAATTCCATAGCACTGAGTTAAAGCGGTGTCAAACAGCATTCATTCCGCAGTTGAGTTTTGATGTAATCATTTTTCGGTTACATTGTCAATATGCGCTTAAATAAGATGGCACTTTTGGAAACTAATATAAAGAGGATTTTTGTTCAAAAAAACCTTATTTTTTTAAACATAAACTATGCAATTGTATTCAGTTTCAATCAATTAGAATTGCTGATATTCTAGTTTGTTACATGGCTTAAATGGTATCAGTATAAAGCAAAGGATGATTTAATATCTAAATGTCATGTATAAAAATCCTTTTATCTGTAAATGTCAAATTAATAGAGAAGTGGAATCTCATTTTAGTTTAGAATCCATCTGTAGACTTGAGGTTACAGCATTTTGTCCATTAAACTAACAACAACAACAACATATTACTTACTATAAGCACAGCCATAGGCCTCAATTCGCATCCCAATTCGGCCATTACGGTTCCAATCCAATGGGACAAAACGCAAAAATCTTGCTCTGATGGAATGTTGGAGCTTATAGTATACCACACTGTCTGCATTGGTATTACCTGAAAAAGCCTGAAAAAGACAATAGAGCCAAAAGTCAGGTTTTGCCATATGATTTTTCTGATTGTGCTTTTTCCTATTAAACTTTCTGATCCATGCTAAAAACACCCTCCATGCCATGATCTAATCCAGGTCATTAACTGATGATGTCAATGCATCCAAAGGGAGGCAACTGTCCCTTCTTCCTGCAAAGGTTTTGTATACCTCCTTTGCAAGGCCAGGAAAGATTCTGGAGCAGATTTTCTGATTGCTTACAGAGCTGGTAAAAGAGAGAAAATGAAAACTCCTTGCAGTGCTATGTGGGGAGGAAGTTCACCTCCCTGTGGATCTGATGACAGAACATTTTACTTCACATGAGCTACCCTATTTGGATCCTATCCAATGTATTATTTGACCTCATCTCAGTGAGTAGATACTATCACAGATATAGGATTATTCAGATGATCACATAAACTATGATTTCTGTATTTGGTAATGAACCATGGTGAACCATGGGCTTTTAACAACACCCCAACTGGTCATCATGTTTGTTTTAGGACAATAGGGTAATGCCCACATGCTACTCCTAAAACATTGCTTAGGGGGGATTCGGGCCATATTTAGAAATGTTTATGTTTTGATAGTGCAATCCTAGGTATTTGAAATGATAAAAGGTTTCTGAGCCAACATTTGGGGTTACTCAATGTGTGCTGAATCCACACCCCTTTCCAGTTTGAGAGTGTTATAAATTACTTACTCCTATCCCCATCTTTGCCTAATTTTTGTATGATGACATTCTCATTTACTCCTGGGGTGGAAGATGTTTGGACCAAGAATAATTCAATTTCTTCCTCATTTGTCCTCTTTTCTTCCCTCGTTTTGGTTCCCTTGCCAGTAGATCTTAGTCAGTAGAGCAGTTCTGCTGGCAGATTACTCTTTCAGTAGGGATCACCTGGCAGAAGAGCATTTGGCCAACAAAAGCGCATTTTTGTGTGAAATGTCGTCCTTGGCATAGTCTGCTCTGGCCAGGATACTCCAGGGGCAGCCCAGAGTATCCCGGCACTACAGCTGCTCCATTGTGGCTCCATTACTTTGGCCTCCATTTCTGTGCAGTGGCAGCTGTTGGGCTGCCTGGCACATCTGCCACAAGTTGCTCAAGGTGTTCAGAAATAATCACATGGTGCATGTCTCATTCTGCCCTCAGAATGAGCAACCTGCAATGGTGGTGAACAAACCAGGCAGCCCAGCAGGATGCCCATGCAGGCAGCCATTGTGGTGTGGAAACAAAGGGCTCTGGATTTCCGAGAAGATCTGGAGCAACAGCTAAGTTTTTAAAATTTGTGTTAACCTTATTATGGCCCAGGTTTGGTGTGGGATATGCCAGATGTCATCTGGACTGCCAACATCAGAACCGGGGTTTGGGCTGAATATCATTTCAATAGGACAAGCCAAACTGGGGCTAGAGGGGAAACAGGATTATTATTATTATTATTATTATTATTATTATTATTATTATTAAACTTTTTTTCTAAAGCGCTGTAATTATACACAGTTGTATAATTGTGCCTCTACAGAAATCACATCTTTGAGTTAGGATTGCACTGTAAGTGTATTTTTAAAACCAATAACTTTAAAAGTAACTTTTAAAAGCCTACTGGAAACATGTTACTCCTTAAATAATGAGTAAGGATTAGTAGCAAGGAACTGATAAAAACAAGAAAACAGTAATGAATTATCCAACAATAATGGCTGGAATTCACTAAAGCAGTTGTGAATGTGTAACCTAGAGTTATGAATTTGTGACTGGCTTGTAGTCATGATCCCTATGTATTCATTAATTTAATGAATATGTAGAGACCATGAAAGTCCTCCAATCTTCACCAGGCATCAGACACTACAAGAGGAAGGGGGTTGCTCCCCTGTTGATCGGGATGCAGCTGACTGATCTTCCCACATTCTTCTCACAAGCATTCTCCAGTGTGAGGGCGAATGGCAACAGTGAACCTGCTTCTGGCTATTACATTGAAAATTTGGGGTGGAGGAGAGTCAGGCTGGGAGATACTACTTAAATAAGATGATTACTTAGCTATTACTTTTTGTAAAAAAAATAATCACTATACTGTGTTTTGTTCTTGAAATGAAACTGAAAGTTTGCACTCTGCTCCTCCACCTATTAATAAATAACTTAACCCTAAGCCAGCTCCATTGTATGTATGTATGTATGTATGTATGTATGTATGTATGTATGTATTTGTATTCCACTTAATCTCAAGGAATCCAAGCAGATTACAGCAGTAAAACAAGATACAGTTAAAAGAGAAATGCATCAAAACTTCCAAGATCCCCATCCCTCCCCCTGTCATAAAAACATAATTAAACACTAAAAAGTGATTAAATTAAGAAGAAAGGTTAAAAAAAATTAGTGTACAATAAAAATTAAAATGAAATAAAAATTTTCCAAGGGGAGTCCAGGTAAAAGATAAAGATGGAGGATAATGGGAGAAAAAGATAACAGGAGGGGGAGGCAGTTCAACAAGAGGTTTCTAGTCTGGAAAGATATGTGATTGTTTGAGATGGGCATTTAACATACTTTTGTTATGATGCTCAGCTGTATGTTACATGAATTATTCCTTCTCATAATATACAGCAAAGCACAAGAAGTGATCTCACTTCTACTTGAAGTAAAGTGAGAATTCAGATTGCACTGAAACTCCATGAATGTAAAAGGGTCCAGATAAGGGAGCAACAGTAGCATGTTTTGAAACACACATGTGTCTGTTGTCCCATAATAAAGTTCTCTAGGCAGTTTAGAATAAGCACCGATAAAGTAATATAAATGCAAAATAACCATTAACAAACCCAATCAAGTCATCAAGGAACAAAACAAATAGCAATCTCAGAAAAAATATTTTAAAAAATCACCATGACTTATTTTTTAAAATGCATGAAAGGGCTTTGTGGACACAAAATTCTTAAACTGCCACTGCAGGTAAATGGGAGCAGGCAAATTCCTTGTGTGTGTGTGTTCCACTACTGAAAAAAGCTTTTTCACAGTGTTTATATTTTCCTTCAGTTTTTCAAGCTGTTCCATTTACAAAATATTTACAAATATTATTCATATAACACCCACACACTTCCTATTATCTCAGTTTTGGAAATGAAAAGATCCTTAGATCCTTTTTGAACTAGTTTCTTGAAAAAAAAAAGCAATATTTCCATAGTTATTTTATTTTATTTTATTTACTTTATTAATATGTCACCTTTCTCCCAGGCCAGGATGTGTGATACTCTAGCTTTCTTTGGTTTTTATATAAAGAAGCAGTATGGTTTGAATACTGAACAAAGACTCAAGGACACCAGGGTTTAAAATTCTTGCTCAACACTGGAAACTCTGTGGGTGATTTTGAATGATGATATACTCTCTCGGCCTTAGAAGTGAGCAACTTCTAACCTCTCTGAATAAATCATGTCAAGAAAACACTAGGATAGGTCTAGAACACATTTCCTCTTGGTAACCATCAGACTGAAGCTGATGAATGGTGTGAACTGTAGTCTAGCATATCTGGAGAACAGCAGGTTGGGAAAGCTTTCTGTAGCAACTCTTAAAGCTAGAATCCTGTTGGTGCACTATAAAAGGTAAAGGTAAGGTATTCCCTGTTGACAAAGTTGTCAAGTTGTGTCTGACCATAGGGGGCGGTGCTCATTTCTGTTACTAAGCGGAAGAGCCAGCGTTGTCAGAGACTGCTCTGTGGTCATTTGGCCAGAATGATTGCACAGAATACTGTTTACCTTCCCACCAGAGTGGTATCTATTTATCTACTTTATATTTGCATGCTTTCCAACTGCTAGGTTGCCAGAAGCTGGGACTAGTGATGGGAGCTCACGCCATCATGCGGCACCTGGGCCTCAAACTGCCAACCTGCCAATCCTGCAATCAACAGAGTCAGCGTTTTAACCACATGGTCCCCCGTCGCCAGGGTCACACAGTAAGGAAAGGCAAGCAAAGTAGCTGTTTCTCCAATACTTTCTTTCCTTTATGGCTGTTGTATCCATTTATCTCTGCCACCACTGCCTATGTTGGCATAGTTATCCCAGTGTGGTACAGCTGAAGAACTTCTGGCTAGGATGAAATAAATTAAACATCCTTCCTTCCTTCAACAGCAATTTCAGGAAATTTCTGCAAGCATGTGGTTGAAATTAAATGTCAAGTATATATATATATATATATATATATATATATATATATATATATATATATATATATATATATATGGGGCATATGCTCTTACTTATCACTTATCAAACAATAAAAGTAGTTTATCA
>NC_056523.1:254715152-254763092 GCF_019175285.1 Sceloporus undulatus
AGCAATTTATCCAGAAGTAATTTGGACTATGGCTCTGGAGACCAGGTCCCGAATCTCTATGTGGCCATGGGAGACCACTGGGTGACCTTGGGCAAGTCACATACTCTCAGCCTCAGAAAATTCCATGATAGCTTCACCTTAGAGTCATCATAAGTTGGAAATGGCTTAATAGCACACAACTTCAAATAGCATATTCCAGTTTACACTCTGTGTGTCACATTTTGAATAAGTGGAAGCTTCTGGGCATATTTCAACTGCATGTAGACCAAATTTAGCCAAGCCATGGTGTAATGTAGGCATTTGTCATCACAGCCAGATCCCCCTTTGCTAGATCCCCCTTTGCATTGTTGATGTTGTTGTTTTTACCTTGGGCAAAGATATCTCTGGCCATAGCTGTCAGTGTCAACTGAGCATGCAGGGTCAAAGCTAGGTTCAGAAGAAACCACAATGAACCTGTATTTCCATAGTGTGTGCTACATTGTCAAGTACAGGTTCCATTACCTTTCTAAAGTGAGTAGTCTTCATACAAGAACAATAGAGAGATAAAATAGGCACATGCACCGTGCCTTAAGCCATGTTCTGATTACAAGGTATGCTAAAAAATACCACCATGAGTATTTCATTCCAAAGTGTCCTGGCAATGAGGGAGAAAACAAAATCCTCTTTCTCGGGGAAATAAAATTTTGGAGAAAAGGCAGATTTTTAGCACACCAACAGTATTGGTGAGATTAACAAACAAACAAAAATCCAGTGGGGTTCAGCACATCCTTAGCAGCACACATTCATCACTGTGTGCTTCAGAATTGAAAAGGGAACAGTTTAGTGAGACTTTTCCATATACATCTTTATGTGGTCAGCCAACATAATTCAGTTCTTAGACATGATCGATAATCTGGAGTCAGGCATGCTTGCTTTTAATTTTGATAGCATACTGTCCCAAATCAGTTCGGACATGCAGCTTCACACAGCACAGTGATCCAGGATTAGATGGACAGCTTGTATCCTATGGCTAGTGTCATTTTTCTTCATGAAGTTCTTCATCTATGACCTCATGACAGCACTGTCTCATCAACATCAGACCCTGCCTCAGGCAATCATTTTTCTGGTGATGGGATGGTTTATTGCCTAGGGTTGTTTAAGATATTTGATCTTAATAAATCCATGTTCAAAGTGACTGATCCCTCACTTTCTGAAGTTATGTACACATCCGAACTCTCTCATGTTGTGATACTGCTCTCAGTTGTGCAAATGTATCAAAAATGCTTCAAAATACATATTTTAAGTTAGAATACATATTTTAAATAGACAGAAAGAAAATGTACAATTAAATAGATGTGTTGATGGGATTAAAAATGCTGATAAAAGTGGAAATGAAAGGAATGGAATTCCAAGGGTTTTGAATTCCAAAAACATGTAAAAACATGTAAAAATGACAGAGATTGTAACTAGATCCATTTCATCCCTGGCAGCTAGAAAGCTAAACACAATTCTTATATGAACAATCAATGATGGGAATTCAAAATATCAAATTTTGGATTCTTTAACATTATGGGGAGAAGAGAACAGCTACTGTGTACAAATATAAATACAGAATTATCAAAATGTAGTGCACATGCAGCATATTTAACTTTTTAAATTTATTTTCCTTATTTCAGTGTCAGCTCTGCCTTCCCACAATCTCCTGGTTTGGACTTGGTTCCCCTAAGCCTGCCTTTCAGAAGCTTGGAGCATGCACCTTTTTTAGGAACGGCATTCTAATTTGCTTTGTCTTTTCTTTTCCCATCATTAAACTTTTCCACATAGACCTACACAGTTGGCAACTATACTTTAACATTACAGTGATTACTCTGGTAACACTGGCAAGAGCCGGAAAGCTCCTTTTAAGAATAATTAGTATTAGGATCTGCTGAAGACCTAGATCACCTACTTACTGTTTCTCAACAAACGATAACCTCAGCACATCATCATATATTGATTCATCATACAATTACAAGTAACTTTCCAAGCTCTGATACAGGGGTTCAAACCCAAACTTTTAAGTGCTAGGCATCCAAAGCCCTCTGCACTGATTGATGAATCTGTCAGCTCCACTTTCAACCACTGAAAAATCATATTCCCACCATCTAGTTATAAAGATGTGTGCTGTTTTTAATTATGATTTATCCAGAAACCAAGCTGAGCAATATTATCAGCAAACCCTAGTTAGATAATTTATCAAATTGTAGCAATGACAATTTCCTACTAGGTGTTTATTTGTAGCAGATTCATTGGTCATCTTGAATCTCATGTTGGGAGAAAGGCACGACATAAATTCAATAACTAACTACATAAATAAATTTAATAGTTACATAGTCAAAATATATATTCCCAGATTTTTTATTACTTTATTTTATTATTTTTGAGGTGAGGAGACAGGAATGAACAGATTTTGTCAGGTTAGAATGCACCATACCTAAATGTGAAAGTTCAGTGGCTTTTTCAGCTATTTTAGACATCTTTTGGACACCTCCATTTTGGAATTTCTTAAGATCCCAGGCTGAGATTGTGTAAGCATCAATATACCTACTAGCAAACCCTTTCCTTTATAATTATAACACTCCAAGTCCTTAGGCTTTAAAGAAGATATGCATAACCCATCTTGAACATCACAACACAACTGAACATTTCAAGGAGATGTGCAATACTACCATAATATAAAAGAGCAGATAAAATAAGTAACATGTTTTAAAATAAACTGGAATGTCTTGTTTAGTTTTGTTTAATGCTGGAAAGACTAGGCACCAGGTACATGTCTTTTAGGAGGACATTACATAGTCAGGGTACCTCTTCTTTCCTTTTGTACTGTAGCAGAGCTAGTATGAGAAATGATGCCTCTTCAGGCATTTGCATATCAAATGCTGGACTTCGAAAAATAAGAGAGCAATCAATGTAGCTTCACATTTGGCTTTAGATGCATGAAACTGGCCATACTAGTCAAATTTCTAATGGTTGTATTATACACCAACTGAAGCTTCTGAATTATTTTCAAGGGCAGCTTCATGCACAACACAGTGCAATAACCCAGCAAAGAGTTCTGAAGAGCATAGATCACTGTCTGTACTTTACTTCTGTTTTAAAAAACACTGTAAATTGAAAGTTGGCCAAAGATGGGAAAAGGCACATTGTGCTATTGAGGACATCTGGGTCTCTAATGAGAAAGTTGGATATGATACTACCCTAGGGATGCAAACCTTTGTAACTGTTATTCTAGTGTACAAGGAGAAACAATTTAACCATTTTTCTCCCTCCTGCAAAAAAATTCACTATGCAGGTTTCAAGAACTATTTACAGTTTTCAATTTATTCTATGAAAAATCCACGAGAGTTTTCTGCACAGAAAATAGCACTACTGTGAAGGAGTGCTGTTTTCTGCAAAGGAAATTTGCTTTCTGTAGATAAAATTACATTTTTTAAATGCAGAAAGTGTGATGTTCTCTGCAAACATACACACACATGCACACCCATTTTTTTCATGAGGAATAAGTCCTGTACTGCAAAGATGCTCATATGTCCAAGACTCTTCTCAACAGGGTTTCCTATCACTTAGTAAATCCCCTTTTCACCTAGAATTAAAAAAAATTATGAATATTAATTCCATCCTTAATACTACAGCAAATGACACACCTGTTATTTTAGAGAGATTGTGAGTCCCCGCAAAACACACTAGCCCCCCAGTGCACAGAATCATTCATCCATAGAGCCACCATCTTGTCAAGACTATATTTCAGTTCACTGGCTTTAATCTAATCCATTACTGCATTCTGATACAGTTCTGCCCCTGTACAGTCTCACCCAACTCAGGTGTCAAACAGAAACCAAACAGTTTATCATCAGCTGACTGATGGTGTCCCATCAAAATCCCCTGATGACTTTGCCGAGTGGCTTCACATAGATATTCAAAAGAATGCCCCCCCCCCCAAAGAAAAGATGCTTGAAGTCAATCAGAAAATCAGAGTCCTACCTTCTGGAACTAACCACAGAAGTAGGATCAAACAAATCACCAAGAAGGAGTCCAGAAAGACCATCATTGCATGAAGTAGGCATCAAGAAATCTTATGCTATCTACCATGGACTCAAAACAGATGAACAGGAAAGAGAAGCTTCTAGCTGCCTTAAGGGTGGGGTATTTATATGATACAGGCCCCGAAAGCATCCAGAAGCTGTGCAGAGTATGTGTGAAGAGTGCTCCAACCCAGAAAAGCCGGCAAAAAAGGAACGGTGAAACTCTGATCCTGCCAATGTTGGCGACGACCCACTTTGGAAATAGGTCTGTGCAGTTGCTGCAGTCCTGGCACCATCAGGGCTGATGTGGTCCCTGTGTGATCCTTTTGACCCATCTGCTTTGGGTCATGACTGCTCTCCTGCAACCTAAATGACTATTGTAGCTTCTAAAGCAGCAGTGAGAAATGAAATGATCTCCCACCACTAGAGGTCATTCTGGCACACTCGTATAAGAATGTTTTACATTGAAGATTCTGTTTCACACATCCTGTCCCAATACAGTTTCCTTCTAACTACAAACGTCTGCACTGGCATTCCCATACTAGTGGCACCAGTATTTATGCTAGATGGTATGGAGAAGCACTAGCAAAATAGAATGTTTGGAGTATCCAATCAGGGACAAGCTGAAGAAGGTGGGGGCCTGCCTGAGGAGCAGATATAAAAGGGAGAGAAAGTGTGTGCGCTGGTGAGAGTGTGTCAAGCCTCCTGAGGAAAGAAAGTGTTTTCAAAACTGCCAGGAAGTGCAGTTAGGAATAGGAATTCAATGGGATGGGATTTAGACTCGCAGTTCAGTGAAAAGAAATTTAAAGACAAGAGAAGTCCAGTGTATTAAGGGAATGTGTTCTGTGTGAACTACGTGAGTCACTGAGGGGAAAAAACATAGTAAATTTGTAACAACTGAAGTAATTTTAGAGATAACAACAAACATGCTACCAAGAATAATAAGAACAATTAATAATAATGATACCACAGTTAGTGAGCAGATCGCTGTCACAGATGGCCAGACTCCCTCGGAAGGTGATAGAGTCTCCTTCCTTGGAGGTCTTTAAACAGAGGCTGGATGGCCATCTGTCAGGGATGCTTTGATTTGGATTTCCTGCATGGTAGGGGGTTGGACTGGATGGCCCTAGTGGTCTCTTCCAACTCTATGATTCTATGACTTGAAAGAGAGAAGATTGTGAATATGAAACAGAAGAATACACACAGCTGAAATCTGACTTGCCACAGTTTTTCCACAGGGAGTTCCCTCTCCAGAGGATTTTGATATCCACGGGAAATCCAGAACAGATCCCCTGCAGATAGTGAGGGCCGCCTACTATAGAAGTGCACAACCTGCAGCCTGGAGGCTGTACTCATGGTCAGACACACATTTTGCAGTTTATAGTTGCACAAATATTATGTTGGTTAAATTCCTATGGTTAAATTCTGCCCTCTACTGATCAACACCACTGCCTCAGCAGCACTGTCAGGAGCAATCCTGTTTCGATATCCTGATTCCCTCCCCCAATTCCCTCCCCATGATTCTGGGAGAGGAGAATCAATCAGTTATCAATTTAGCAAGGTGGCAACCTCTGGACTCCAAAAACAGCAATTTGGCACACTATTGTTGGGTTGAGTCTGAGGCTAAAGCCTTCCATCCTCTCTATGTGTGTATGTATGTACAAATTTATGTGTACAAATTACATATATCTATATATCTACAGCGTGCCTGCTCCATAAACAGGTGCGCCATTCATGGCTTCCGATTTACGCAGAAGCAGCGCTGTAATAGTTTCAATGGCATGTGCGGCCACCATGTGCATGACCCCCATTCATTATAATGGAGTTCCAGCATAGGCGGAATTTGGCTTATGTGGGGGGAGGGTGTCCAGAAATGATCCCCCCACTTAAGGTGAGATTCCACTGTATATGTATCTGCACTGTAAAGTCACCTTGTAACATGATCAAGTGCACCATCATCTGTTTGTTGCTCAACCATTTCTACTCCACAAAAAGAGAAGGGAGGAGGGAAAAAAATGCAGCCACAGTCAATGGTGATTCCCTCTCCTAAGAAACTGTTAAATAATTTCTCCTCTCTGGAGAAATTAATTATGTAAATTTCTCATCTATAACATAATATGAAGAATTTCAAGTGGTCTTTGCACAGAATTCTTCAAGTACATCTTATAAAAACTATTCATCCAGCATCTGTGTTGTAAGTTTCTGGCCCAATATTATTTCTTTAATTTGGTTCATATTGGCCTAAAATCTTGCTGAGAATTGTGTAGCATGAGATCATCCAAGGCCAAGGGAGACAACTTCCTACTTTAATTATAGATCAAAAACACAGATCCACTGGCAGTCCTTGCAATGGTTACATTTATTTTATGAATTAAAATAGATATTGATTGTCAGGTGAATTTAATTTAAACAGTGTGAATCAAGAGAGTATGCTGTCTGTTTTGCAGAATGCTGAAAGTGTACTGCACATGTCACAAAGAAGATCATTTAGTTTACTGAAGTAAGGGACTGTTTTCCTTTCAGACTGAGAACTTCATAAATGACTTCCATGAATTGGTGGGCCAGCCATTGGCAGATTCAAGCATCTGTGGATCTCTTCACCCCATTATTCTCAATAGCGGTTCATGCATGCAGTCATGCCAAAGCTTGAGCATGCATGTTTTTTCTCATCCATGGGGACCCCGGAACAGAATCCCCACAGACTGGAAGGCTGTGGTGTGTAAACAGCAGTTCAGCTGAAGCACTTGTAATTTCATGATTTCACCATGGTGTATTTAAAAATAATGTGTTAAGGTTATACCCTTGTAACTCTCCAAAAGTAACCAGTTACAGGTAACTGTTATTTGGAATTCATTACTTTTAAGCTCTACACTGTAGATATGCATACTACTATAAATACAAATAGATTCACAGGTAACCCGGGTAAGGAAAAGGTGACTGTTCAGATAATCTCCTGTTTTGCTTTAATGTTAGCAGTCTCGTTTTAGTATTTAAAAAAAGGGGGGGGAGTTCATTAATTTTTTGGACCCATGGGCTTAATCTATTGTTAGTAAGGGTTTGATTATTGAATGTTTTCTTCTTGAAAAAACTAATGAGTAGTTTAAGAAATTTTCTTCCTTCTGTCAGAAAATCTTGTCCCTGTCAGAGAGAAGAATGAAAGCAGTTTCTGGATGCCTATGTTGAGTGGGGCTTCTGGGGGGTTTTGCTCAGAGGAAGTGGGTCAGTGACTTGCCTCCAGAATGAGCTAGCAACCAGGAGTTTTCTACAGAAGTGTAACGTCAGTTGATTGAGCTCACTGATAGAGCTTGGTGAAAAGGCCAGGGCAACTGAGGTCCTTTACGTAGTTGTTTAATGGGGGACTTTTGGAGGGGGAAGCCCACAGTCCTGTTTCAGTGTTTACCTAAGACTTCTCAACATGGACAGTGAGGGAGCTGATGCAGCCAATTTCAGTTTCAACACAGAGAAATGTTTAGAGCAAAAAAAATAAAAAAAGGAAAAAAAGAAAAAAAAGAAAAAAAAGAAAAGAAAATGAAATGAAATGAAACGCATATATATAGGATGGGGGACACCTGGCTTAACAAGACTACATATGAAAGGGATTTAGGAGTCCTAGTAAACCACAAATTGAACAGGAGTAAAAAGTGTGATGTTGGAGCTAAAAAGGCCAATATGATTCTAGGCTACATTAATACAAGTATAGTGTCTAGATCAAGGGAGGTAACAGTGCCAGTCTATTCTGCTCTGGTGAGGCCTCAGCTGGAATACTGTGTCCAGTTCTGGACACCACAATTCAAAAAGGATGTTGAGAAGCTGGAGCATGTCCAGAGAAGGGCAAGCAAAATGGTCCCTACCTGGACCAAAAGGACCTTGAAGCAGTGGTACATGCACTGGTAATCTCTCATTTAGATTTCTGTAATGCACTCTACATGGGGCTACCCTTATACCCAGTTCAGAAGCTTCAATTAGTACAAAATGTGGCAGCCAGGATGATCACTGGTACTTCTATGTTTGACCACATAACACCTGTGTTAAAATCTCTTCACTGGCTACCGATTAGCTTCCAGGCGCAGTATCAGGTGTAGGTTATTACCTTTAAAGCCCTGTATGGTTTGGGCCCAAGTTACTTGAGGGAACGCCTCTCCCTACATAATCTGCCCTGCACTCTTAGAACATTCAGGAAGAATCTATTAGAATATCGAATGACTAGACTAACAATGATTTCCCATAGAGCTTTTACTGCAGCTGCTCTTAAATTGTGGAATTGCCTACTGGAAGAGATCCGTCTTACTACCATCTTAGATGCTTTCAAGAAGGCACTTAAAACAGATCTGTTCTGGCAAGCTTACCCACACGACCCTGTAGAGGAACCTTATTAAACGAAATGTTCCACTCCTTTGATTATGACTGCCATGTTTATGATTGTTATGTAATTTTATTAATAATATTATTTTATTGATTGTATCATTGTAATCCCTGCGGATCGAGGTGGGAAATATAAATAAATTATTTATTATTATTATATATTATTATATTGAGGTTGGAGCAAGCTTGTTTTCTGCTGCTCCAGAGAATAGTATCTGAAACAATGGATGCAAGCTACAGGAAAAATAGATTCCACTTAAACATTAGGGGGAACTTCCTGACGGTGAGAGCTGTTTGACAGTGGAACGCACTCCCTCAGAGAGTGGTGGAGTCTCCTTCTATGGAGGATTTAAACAGAAACTGGATGGCCATCTGTCAAGGATGCTTTGATTGTGAGTTCCTGCATGGCAGGGGGTTGGACTGGATGGCTCTTGTGGTCTCTTCCAACTCTATAATTCTATGAAACCAGGAGGTTAATTTCTTTCTTATTTACGATCATTTTATCTTGTGAATGACATTTTGGCACAATGACATGGTTCCACATAAACATATGAAACTGCCTTATTCATCAGTGAACTATCAGCTCATGTAGGTGACTGTTGCCCATGCTGAGTTGGCTTGCCATAGTTTTTAAGAAGGGAGCTTTTCTCTGATGTAGATTGAGATGGCAAAGCCTGACATTAAACCTGAATGCAACATTTGTCCTCTGCCATTAAACTATTTTATAATCTTTGTTCCTGAACACAGAGAGATTCTTTTTCTAGATGAAAGCATTGAATTTGGTTATCTTGCTATATTTTGAATCCTCCCTCGAATTCCTATTACTATACCCCTTTTCAATCAGTTTATTATGTCTTCTTCAATAAAGAAGGTGAATTTTTTATTGTTTGGGGAAAAGGTATTTTTTGTACTTCAGGTGCCTCCTTTTTCCTTGTAGTGGTATATTTAATGAAGTGAAAAGAAACAATGCACCCATTTAAGGAAGCAGTGAGCTACATGTATTTTTTAATGATGTGAGGCTAACGCAATATCTGTAACAGTACCAAATAATGATTTGGGTGCTTATTTCTTGACAGAAGTATAAAGGAATAGGTGAAAATTATTTGACTACATTGTTCTGCATTCCATTTCACATTTTATTGTGAAAATGGAATTAAATGACCAGAAAGAAAGAACCTCATTAAGTATGCAACACAAAAATTGTGATGGAAATGGTTTGTAACTCTTATGTCCAGAGGGTCACAGGTAATAAAACAGTGCAATAAAAAGTTTCATATGCAATTTATAGCAGTACCTAGCATGTATAAAGCCAAAGATTGAGCTACTGAACAAACAGCAGTGTGGAAATCTTATTGTAATTAATTCATTATGCTGAACCTGCAATGTTGTACTACTCAGAATATTAATAGTAATCATAACAATATTTTGTCTGTGTCACAGCTTCAGAGTTGGCCAAGAATATAAAGGAAATTAACTGCTCGTGGAATAATTCCCCCCTCCCTCTGCTTCATATTTTGTTGTGCTTCAGTGAAAATGAAAGTAATTATTGAGCTAAATTCAGGGTGGGAATAATGCAGATCTCTGGATATTGCTGAAAATTAGTTCCAGCACACCTACATATCCTAAAGTTACCAGATATCATCTGATCTTGGAAAATAAGGAGGGCCAAAAGTCTCCCATTACTTGGATGGGAGACTGCTAGTTAATACCAGGAACTGTAGTGGGTTACATATCAGAGGAAGGCATTGGCAAGCCCAATTCTGAATATTACTTGCCTTTAAAAAAACCTATGAAATTCATGGGGTTGGCAGAAATCAAATCAAATAAATAATAATAAAGTTTTTATTTCTATCCAGGCAATCAAAGCGGCATACAACAAGTTAAAATACATCCATATATACATAGTGTGCCACTTAAAACAAGATTAAACAGTATAAGATTAAAAACTACATACTAAAATCCAAACAATCCAAATAATAATCATGATCATGGGCAGAGTTCAACTGATGGAAGTCTTATTCGTGGCCGAGTATTTTATTCTGGGAAGGCCTGCCAGAAGAGATCCATCTTAATGGCTTTTTAAAACCTCTCTAGATTGGTAAGTTGATGGATCTCGTCCGGCAGGCCATTCCATAAATTGGGAGCGGCTGCAGAAAATGTCCTCTGGGAGGTCGCTGTCAACCTGGTCTTTAAGAGCTGTAGTAAATACCTCCCAGAGGACCTGAATGTACGGGGCAGATTGTATGGAAGCAGGCGATCCCTTAGATAGGTTGGGCCCAAGCCATGTAGGATTTTAAAGGTGATAGCCAAAACCTTGTACTGTGCCCAGAAACTAATAGGCAGCCAGTGGAGTGACTTCAATATTGGTGTTATATGGTCACTCCTTGCTGTTCCTGTGACCAACCTGGCTGCCATATTCTGTACCAACTGGAGTTTCCGGACTAGGCACAAAGGGAGCCCCATGTAGAGCGCATTGCAAAAATCAAGTCTTGGGGTTACCAGCTCATGTACTACAGTTTCAAGGTCACCCTGTTCCAAGAAAGGGCTCAGCTGGTGTATCAGCCAAAGCTGATAACAGGTGCTCTTGACCATTGCATTCACCTGATTCCTCATCTGAAGCAACAAGTCAAGAAGCACCCCCAGACTGTGAACACAGTCCTTCAAGGAGAGCGTGAGCCCCTCTAGAACTGGAGGTTGCAGCCCAATACCTGGTTTGGGGGCTCCTACCGTAAGTACTTCCATTTTGTCTGGATTCAACTTGAGCTTGTAACTTGAAGGCACATATAGACACACACATCTCCCAGCATTCCACACCATCGACTATGCTGGCTAGGATTGCTGGATGTGGTAGTCCAGTGATATCTGAGCTAAATCCAACTATTAGTCCCACCAAGAGTAGATAAACAGGTTTCTTATCTGCAACTTGGGTCTTCCAGTAGCTATTTGTGAACTCACATAAATGAGTCACCTGTGTCTACACAGTGCTTTATTCAGAATTCTCTAGAACTGGGAAATGAGGGGGTTTTGGCAATCAAGATTGGTTGAATAAATCTCAATATAAAATAGTTCACTAATGTCTCAGCCTAAATATTCCTTGAATATATTTTGAAAATAGAGTGTATCCAAGGAACCATTTATTTGGGAAATTTCAGAAGTTATAACCTGAGGATGCAGACAACATGGTTGAAGTGTTGTGACTTCTGGTTTGTTTTTCAGATTTTCTCTTTTTTTAAAGACCTTAAACTGGGAAAATCACTGACTTTGTTCAGGAAATAACTAACAGCACCTTAGGAGAGAAGATAGTCCCAGATACCTTGAAGGACCAGACTTAGTCCTGGAAGATAGTCCTAATTTTTGGCCAGTAGAAACATTACCTTTTTAAAGTTATGATGCTTGAGTGGGGAATGATAGCAGCACTACTCTGGATATTGTAGAATAACCTCAGGCCTAGATCTAAAACTATAATTAGAGATGGGTGAATATGTTAGCCTTCATGTATGTATGAATGCATGCACACCCTCCAACTGTCCTGATCTGGCATTAATAATTTGCTGTCACCCATTTTCAGGTTCCAGTTTCTCTTCTTCCCAGTTTCTGCCTTTGCCATTTTCTTACCTCACAGATGAAAACTGAACTCAAAGTGTAAAGGATGTTTCCATTCAGATACCTCAGCAGTGAGGAGAGGATACTTGCCCTTCCCAGTAAAATCAAGCAGAGAGGCTGCAGCTTGTCCACATAAAATGTTGGAGGGCATGGTGAATGTTTGGATTTTTAATTTTTACATCAGTGAATGTATTGCTTTTCTCTTCACCTCAGCTTTGTAAACCTCAAGTTTTTCAATCAAATTTAAGGAAAAACTTATGAATTTTGAAAATCTCTTATCAAAAATCAGTTGAATAAATTTCTCAAGAATCTACATTGTAGATCAACAACAAAACCATGTTGCAACTGTTTACTATATAGCTATTCAAGATAAGGGGTGTGTGTGTGTGTGCGTGCACGTGTGCGTGCGTGTATGTGCATGTACATGTGCACCTTCAAGTGACTTATTGCCACCCCATGAATTTCATAGAGTTTTCTTAGGCAAGGAACACCATCTCCCCACATCTAAGGTTCAGTATCCCTAATTCAGCACTTCAAACATGAGTAAATATGCAATATTTCCAAGCCAGCCTTTTAAGAGATAATCACTCATTGCCCACTGCCTGGAAAGGTCAATCAGTCAGTTTTGCTTTTCACACATTTACATTTTCTTTCCACTGAAATGTTTCCACGTTTTTACTAAAAAATAAATAAAAAATAACCCAAATGCAATTCATGTCCTTCATTAACCTGAATGTCTATGTTTTGATCAATTAACTTCATGGGGGAAAGGAAGTTGGAAGGGTGGAATCTTACTTCTTGGAATGTTTGCGTGCTTTTAATGCTATAAAATGCAATTTCCTTGATGTATTTAATGCATTTTTATCATAATATCTTCCTGTACAACCTCAGTCAAATTTTCATGACCAGAGTTGAGGTGGTACTGCCTACTACTAGCAGTCACCTCACTTTTATTGTAGTTACAGTCCTGGGCCCTTTTCACACTACACTATTATAGTGCTTTGATTCTACTTTAACTGTCATGGATGTGGACATTTTGGGTTTATAGTCTGGTATGGCACTCAGATTCTACAGCTGTGAACCCCCTTCTTAAATTGTAAACCCAAAGATTCCATATGATGGAACTATGGTAATTAACATGGAATCCTAGTGTAGTATGAAACCAACTTGGTGATAGGAAAAGGGGATAGAAAGGCATAAACAGACATTCCTTCAGATATTGAAAGGATCAACTTCTCCCAACAGATATTACAAGTCCCAGTTCCACTGAAGAAAATAGCATTCCACATGTTTCTTAAAGTGACTGCCACTCCCTATCTTACCTTAAAGATTTTTGCTTTGAGAAGAGGAAGAAAAGACAGGAACTGAAATCTACATGCCCCAATTCTGAAATAATTTTAAAAGGTTTTTTTTTTTTTTTTTGGCTAATCCATTGGCTGCATGGAGCCTCTGTTCCTCTTGCAGTCCAAGGATACTTTCAAAGCTCCCAGACTCCCACCTTCTTTTTAAAAATAGACAAAATAATCCCAAATCACTCGAATTGCCACATGATACACTAAAATGTGATGGCTCTGTTCTATTCTCTCTCCATGATATCCTTTGATATTGTGTTGCTGAAAAGAAAGGTACCACTTATGCATGACTATAAGCTGACTTCATGTATAAATTGAGGGCAGATTTGGGGCCAAAATTATGCACTTTGATATGACATGTGAATACTTTGAGGGTAAAACTTAGGGACATGTAACAAAGGCTGTGAAGGGTGAAGAAAAGGAAAAGCTGCCAAAGAACACCACTATTTCCCCATCCAGGCATTCAGAAAGGCCAGAAGCAGTGCTGCAGTAGAGTGCATAGAGAGGGTCAATGCTTATTTTAGGTTTTCCTGGGTTGAACTAAGCTTCCTTCTTACACTAGTCTATTCAGAGAAGGTATGTAACAAAGGATCTAAAGGATGAGGCAAAGGAAAACAATGCCAAAGAACTTATGAAATTCCAGCTGGCAGAACTGTTTGTGCTCACAATAAAGGCTGGATGGGTGAGAGAATGGAAGGGGGCAATGCTTCCAAGACAGATTACACTTTTGCCTTTCTCCAGGGGATAATTCTTTTTATAAAACAAACACACACACCAAGGGTACACCACCTACACTGATCCATGGATCAATCAATTCAGGTTTTTGGGCCAATTTTGGACTAAAAATTCTAGACTTACACATGTATATATACAGTACATAAAAGCTGGAAGTATACAATTAATGCTAAATCAAAATCAGTGTGGCCCACTGGGTGTGGGAGTGGGAAAATTGGCCTCTACCACTAGTACAGTTGTTGTTGTTGTTGCTGCTGCTGCTGCTGTATGTGCTTTCAAGTTGACTCTTACGTATGGTGACACCATCATATGGTTTTGTTAGCAAACTTTATTCTGAAGGAAATTTAGATTGCCTTCCTCTTAGGTTGGGAGAATGGTGAAGGCCACCTGGTGGATTTCCATGGTTGAAAAGAGATTCAAATGCTGGTCTCTCAGAATTCTAGTTCAGCACTCAAACCACTATACCCCTTTGGCTCCCTGTTGTGGTTTACCCCTGAGTTAATCCAAGATGCACTAAGAAATGAACACATTGCTCTCCATTGAACAATCATGAAATGTAATGAGGGAACATCTCCTATTCTGTGCATGTTTATAATGATTCTCTAGAAAATCTGATGAGAAATTACTGAGACATCCTGAAAAAAACAACTGGTCACATGAAATAAGGTTTCTAGTTAAAAGAAAAAAGAAAGAAAAACTTGAACAAGACATTTGTTTGAATCCGAGAAAAGGATATCTACTTCTTCTAAGAACTCCTTTTGCATCATTTTATATTATACAATAAGAGAGATACAAAGCATGCCACTATTTTACCTGTAAAATAATGCTTTGAAAGACTAAGGATTTAACACTGAAAGACAGTAAGATCAAGACGGATCAACAGCCTAATGAAAAGGTTAAACAGATGCATTTTCTACTCATATTCATGTTAAAAACTGACATTTCAGACTTATCCCCCCCCCATGAGGTACAAATATTTCCCTTTATCAATAACTGTGGAAAAAGCAAATCTTTCAGCCACAGGCTGTAAGGGTTAGACAAAGAGGTACAGAAATACACAAAGCTCAGACCTTAAAAGGTCGAAGTGTCTGATTTGTTTGCATGGTGTTCAGCTTTGTTCACTTCACTCAAGTACACAAACTATATTTAATCTATGAATGAATAATAACATATACTACAATAATAATATATTTCTACAATCAAGGTTCTTAAATATTATGACTACCCAGTAGTCATCTTATAGAAGTCAGTGGGTTTTATTCTCAAATAAGTGGCTAGATGAATAGAGGTTCAAAGTGTCATTGGAAAACTGTGAATTAAAAACAGGTGAGCTTCCCCAGGCTCATATCAGATTAATATAGGAATTGTCTGAAGCAAAGAAAATTTCAGGTCATTCATTTGATCTGATCCAAGCACTTTGAAAAACATCTCTGTCAGCATTCCCTACCAGCCACAACTCTGCAAAACACATTATTCTTTCCCTTCACTTTCAAGCAAGATCAGTTCTCACAAGAAAGATAATTTTCTTGCTAGAAATATCATGGCATAGACAAGCTGTTCATACTACAGTAATCAAGGGGTTTATCGCACAGGCCCCTGGAACAGGCCTGTCGCATTGCAAAAGGGGGAGTGATGGGAATGGAAGGTGGCACAGAACACATCTTACCACACAGGAGAATGCCACCACTGCTACCAGAAGTTCCCATTGCGTTCCAGATATGTCCCAGAGGTGGTGATTTTCAGGAATGCTTCTAAACCATTCCTGAAAATCACTTCCTGGGGAATGCATCCGCAATGCGATGGGAACTTCCGGCGGTGGCGGCGGCATTCTCCTGTGTGGTAAGATGCATTCTTTGCTGCCTTCCGTTCCCATCACACCTCATTTTGTAACGCCACAGGCCCATTCCAGCGGGCATGTGTGATGAACTCTAAAGAGTCTACAGAGTACAGTTGTGGTGACCCCCTGGGGCCAATTAGTCCTGTGCATGACTATTACTCCCAGGGAGTCTCTTTAAACTTCCCTTCTAGGATCTCCTAGGTCTCCATTCTCACTCCCTGCTGAGCTGAATGAGACCCCTTGAGTTCCTGTTCCCGCTGCCACCACTCAGTGAATTTCAATGAACTACGTCTCCCCAAGCACACACTGAGACTTGCTAGGGACCTTTCTAGTTTCCTTCTTTGCTAGCTTACAGCAACCAGTAGACCGAGCTTAGACGTGTGTCCAGGAGCAGAGAGAGACAGCAGATACTTTTAAAGAAAGAGGTTTATTTTAAAGAAATAGATTAAGATAGAAAGGTATCCTTTGTGCAAAGCCACCTTGCTTCACGGGTACAGAAACATAGTTACACAGAGTTCATTTCAGGCAAGCTATTTGGATAACATAACAAAAAGCCTAAGCGCACTAGCTAACACATTTCCTAAGTTACTCACACAGTGATGGGATTTGTAGTCCTTGTTGAGTTCTTGGGTGCAGGGAGCTGGCCTCTGCCAACTCCACCTGCATTCCTGAGCCTGTTCCCCACAGACTCAGAGAACAAAGAAAGCATCTGGTTTCCCCCAAGAGGAGAGAGGGAGAGACAAAAAGCGCATGGCCGCAAAGGGCCTTTTTAAAGATTTCCCATCGAATGTTCTTGAATCTCGCGGTCCTACTCTCTGATTGGTCAGTTAGACCTTGCATCAGCTATGATGTCACAGCTTATTAGCATGTGATGTCAGCTCTCATTAGCATGTACCTCCCCCTAGATTAACCCTTTGTGGTTCAGGAGAAGTTCCCGAATGACTGGAGGGCCCCAGTCATCACAACAGTATTCTGCACTTAAGCCAAGTGTAACAGTTAACACAAGACATTGCAGTAACACACACATACTGTGTGTTGGCCCCAGTGGCTGGTGAGAAACCCTTCTCTCATTCCAGCTGACACTGTAGTGACCTCTGAAGGAGCAAAAAGCAGCCAGCATCTTCTAGATTTTTCTGTTTCCCTACTTTCATCCTGTTACTTGTATGTTGCACCTTATTAGACTGTAAGCCTGAGGTCAGAGGACTGTCAAATGGGTACCTTTTTTTGCTGAAGGATGAGATATAAATGTTCTAAAACAACCAGTTAATAAAAATAATACCCTTGTCTGATGAGAATTTTCAGTTTCAGACTTATTCTATGTAAATTCAGCATGTGTTTCTTGTTCAGAATACAGTGTTTTCTGTGCCAAAACATTATGTTCTCACAGGGCTAAAACAGACCCGATAAAGTGGGCTGTGGCTGCTGCAGTGTAATTTGTGCTGGGGTCATGGCGACTGCATGCACTCAGCCCCAATCTGGGCCACCACCACAGTTTTAAACAAGGCTGACAAAAGGAGCAGTATTTTACCACTCCCTTTTGGCTCGGTTCTTTGTAAAACATGCAGTCTTGGCATGGTTTCCAGCCATGCCTGATCCATGTGGCATCTAAACGCTACACCCCAAAAGTGGCCAGAAATCAGTTTATTTGACCTGTCTGTTTTGGGCCACAGAAAATGTTGTTTTCTCTTAAAAATGCAAATTTTGTGCAGAACAATCCAAAGGCCTCAAGCCTACAAACCTCTAGTAAAAGTTGTTTGTGTAGTTTCTTATGGTGTTGTTACCAGTAAAAGTGGATTTCCATTGGAAAATAAAGGATTATTTTGGATGTACTGGCGCTTCAGGATAACCAGCTGGAGTAATGCATTAGCTGTAAGACATTGACAGCATCATCCAATAAGTCAAAACTGAATTTGCAAAAGCAAACTATCATGACAGGCTAAATACATAGATCTGTTATCCCTTTTACTATGTATACCTAACATGTGAATGGGGATATAACTGCCATCAGCATCTTTTTGTCAATAAAACAAAGTCTAGAAGATTTATTCAATGACTTCTTATAGAACTTAGAAAGTTTTGGTGAAAAACACAGAGGATCATCTTTGAGGATTTAAGGATGTGAATCCATTACTATTTCTCACATGTGTGGTAGTGAGGTAATCATAGTAGTTTTTCTCCCTGCTGTGGAATAAAAGAAATATTACTCCTAAATATTCTCCCTGTAGTCTAACACCCTGCAGTGTGGTGAGGAAATTATTCTGCTGATCAAAAACATCTAGCTTTCTTCACAAAACCCACCATCTTCTGTATAAGATTTTTTTTGTATCAGAAAACCCATGTTCTGTGTGGAATACAGTTTTTTTAAAAAACAAACAAAAATATTTTCTCTACAGAATATCTTCTGGAATACTTCAGGGCATCAAACACCAGAGGAAAATTGCACAAAATTTTTGCTTATTTATTATTCTTCCTGATGGGGTTTCCTGAATGCTAGGAGACCTGTTTTTCAACCTGGGAGCAAATAAATACAAATATTCTTCCTATTCCTGTACCAACATACTGTAAGATGTAAATCTTTGATAGGTTATGTCTTGGTATACAGAGTTCTGAATTATATATTGTGGCTCCTGCCTACCTCCCACAAAATATTCACATATTCACATATTAATTTTTATGTGTAACAAGACAGTGTTCCTACACTTTGGACTTAATTTGCAAACAAGCTGATCAAACAATAATTGAAATAAATGAGAACATATCGGTCTTAATAATTTCTGATGTGTGATAGACAGCCACCAAAAAGAAAAAGAAAAAAGAACACATGTGAATGCAGGCATTATTTCATACAAACAGTAATGTGTGCTCTATAAAAGATTATTTACAAATATTTTAAATGAACTGCTCATTGGATAGACTTAGCATATTCAAAGATATACTTAGTAATAAAACTGACCTAATAAAAGCATTAACAATTACATTTTTCTTGCTCAGCCTGTTATTTCTCTGGCTAAGCTTTTCAGATGGCAATGTTCTTTATGAAGCAAATGAAAGCCTTGTAAATTGGCTGCAACATAAATGTTTCAATCTTCTGTAGCTTTCTGCATTATCTTTTATATCCAACACCACACCACTTTTAGGATGAATTGCTACATACTTAGAACTGTTACATCCTGATGCATTCCTTTATTACTGAAATTGAAAATGTGAAGCATTGACTTCTGAGTATCTGGGTCTCTTAAGTTAAATAATTATGTTCTGAAATTTTTAGTTAAAGTGCATAGACATCTGTAGTTGCAATTTGCTGTGAACTATGGCAGTTGGGGGGAAAAGGAAATGTAATGTCTTTGAATGATTGAGGAATGAATCCTCACAGAGGGGTAAATTATTTTTGTATGTTGACAGTGGCACATTAGCTAATAAGATCTACAGTAAAATACTTATTTCATCTGTCAGACTGAATTCAAGCTCCAACAGATTCTAGGGCCAAGAAGTGTGGCCACGCCAACTTTAAAACTTATTTTCAAAGAATAATTTCAAATAGGCAAGCTGTGAACATAATAATTACAACAAAAATAATATTTGGAAAATAATAATGGAACCAGTGTGTTGTCATGGTTTGAGGGTTGGACTATGGTTTTGGACAGCAGGGTTTGAATGCCCACATGGCCATGAAAACACACTGGGTGGCCCTGGGCATGTCACAGTCTCTCAGCCTAAAAGAGTGGCAACGGTAAACCCCATCTGAAGAAAATTGTCAAGGAACCACTGTGATAGGGTCACCATAAGTTGGAAATGACTTGAAGGCACACACTGCAGCACAATACTAATGGACATTATTTTCAGGATTTATATGAATATTTCTCAGATAGTGTGTGCGAAAAAATTATCAGGAAATGAATCCACAAATTAGGGGTACAAAAGATATTCATATTATTATTTTTCAGGTTGAAAAATCTATTTTCCAGAGTGTTACTTCCTAAATGATTCCTGAATATGGGGCAAATGTTATGGGGGAATATTTGTTTTTTTCCTCAGCAGTGGAAAAGGTGCTATAATCATTTGATCTTTCCTGTGAGGACGACATCTTCTTCTTCTTGTTATTATTATTATTATCACTACCCCATCCTGTATCAAAGTTTTCATGGTAGCTTATAAAAAGCATTAACTCAAGTAACAGTTAAAAACAATAAAATAACTAAGCAAGCTAATACATACTAAATAGCAAAAATAAGCTAAAATAGATTTAAAAGTTTTAAAACTTTGTACAATTTTATTGGAGATAGTTCAAATAGTTGAAGATTTAGATCCCTACCATTGACCCCCTTTTTCTGATGGTTGGGCAAAACTGGGATTGCTACCCTACCCTTGGAATAAAGAGACCAGACACAAGATGTATGGGTTAAAAACAGGGTCATTTATTGACCTATTTATTAAGTTCTTAATGGAACTGCAACTATCATAACCAAAACAAATGTGGGAGATAGGGAAAGCTTTATACCAGTGTCTTACCACAGACTATCTCTGAAGCTTATCAAAGAACATAACACCTGGGCCCTCAACGACAGTCCGTAAGTTGGGTTGCCGTTGGACAAGCCGCATAAGGAAGCCCAGCAAGAAGCCCCCCTTCCCAATCTGCAAAGATTAAAGTCGGGGTATATCTTCCAGCCAGACCCAAGGTCCATTCCTTTCATCCACCCCCCAGGTCACAAGGCCCATAAAAGTGCTTCTAGAAATTTTCCTAACTCCCAGTAGGGTGTCCAAGGAAATCAAATCCAAAGATTTATGCAAAATATAAATACGTCTAATTAGAATCAACAAATTTCAAGCCAAATCATGTATTACAGTGGAACCTCGCCATACGCGGGGGATCCGTTTCGGATCCAGCCGCGTATAGCGATTTCCGCCTATGCTCGAGCCCCATTGAATGGGACGCGCCGCCCCTTCCGCCCCGCGCATGTGCAGCGGCTTCAGCGCGTATGCTCAAGGCCGCGTATGGCGTGCCCGCCTATGGCGAGGTTCCACTGTATTGTGACACCACCTCAGCAAATCTCCCTTATGCCACTGGAAACAGTGTGGGGTAGGCGAAAAACCCCATGGAAAAGTGGGAAAATTCCTACCCGGCCCCTAGGCGACCAAGTGAAACTTCACACTATACCAGCGGTGGGTGGATGGGTCGATGGTTAATCCAGGAATGAGACACCTAGGAGATGACAGACAAAGCATGCCCTTAACCACACCCCTTGAAGCCTCATGCCATGGCAACCAGCCATTTTAACTGCCCTGGTCTCCACCAGTAGGAGGGCAGCAAAAAGCCCATCCCAGCTCCACAGCCTCCGGCGTGGAGGGGGGTGGGATGGCCATTGGATGCAAAGTTAGAAGTTTGGGTGAAGACACCCTTTTATAAGATGGTAGTTGAAGCTGCATGTGGAAGAAATCATCCAAAATGGTAAGACATGAGAAGACTTCTAGATGACAGAGAGATGATAAGGACTTTTCTCATGATTGATAGAGTTCTGTTTCCATTTATTGGACAAAAGTATAGCTTCCCAAACTGTCACTGCACCGTGTTACACTTAAGGTCAACCCAAGATATTTTGTTTCTGGAGAAGGGGAGACCAGCCCTACACACCATTGACATCAAGATGCAGAGTACACAAAGGCAGAAAGGTTGCTTCTGCAGGAAATTCTGTCACATATCTTACCAATTTTGGTAATAAAACATGGATCCAGTACACTGAATAAATGGAGAGTACTCCTAAGTATACACTGTGCTATATGATGTTTCAGTGATAATGGATGGGGGAAATCATTTTTCCTCCCCCTGCTAGTACTTGCAAGTGGGCAAATGTAATACAAAACCTGCCTGTCAATGGTGAATCTCTCCTCCACATACACACTTTAAAACAGTTCTGGGGGCTCAGAGTAAAAATAACCAAATATTTGTTGCTTCCTTTGCAACATTAAACATTTCATGATATTCCAGAACTGTTCCTTTCTCTGTCTAATGGTAGGGTAGCCTCTGAGTAAGATTGCCTGTTACTGTAACAAAAGGCACACAATTCCAGTAGATGTGGAAATGCACTTAAGAGAATCTTCCGCCCTCTGCACATTGCCTGGAAGGATGGGAGCACAATAAGGACGTCGGTGCATCTCTGAATTTACAAAGGAGTAATTTCAGCCTAGTTAATAAATTAACAAATTAGGCATAACACAGACTAAAGCGGGGAAGGAAATATCTCAGGTTTCACTTATAGTGTGTATGTAAATATTTGAGCATGCTAAATATCATAGAAAGAAACTCTTAAACTATCTTTCACTTCAAAACTGACCTGCTCTGGTCAAATCTATTCCTTCTTTGCAGCATCATGTTTATAAAAGGAAACTGGGGGCTAATTGAATATGGGATTCTGCCATGTAAATTATTCAAGCAAATATTTATTGTGTGAATAAAGTGCTGGCAATTTTAATTTCATTTTGTCAAAGAAATTGACAGTCTGTGTGTGTGTATAGCCAGCTAAATGGGAGGGAAGCCTTTCCTCCCTCATTTATTCTATTCAAGTTAGCATCTCTAGTTCACTTTCTCTATACAGTAGTCTCCTGAAGCACTGCAGACTTCATTTATTTCTAATTTTCTAATTTAAAATATTTGCAACATAATCCAGATTCTAGTTAAAATAGATATTTATTTGGAATTTAGGTAATGTGTTTCTCTTCAGGTCAGTGGAACACAAGCATATTATATACAGCTTTAATTAGCTCATAGATTAAGCTTCTAAAGTCCTCAACTACAGTCCTCAACATACTTCCATTTATAATATAATGTCACCTGTAGAACTTTATAATATATTTATGTTCTAAAGTGGTGTTAAGAATGTGGATGGATGCTTATAGGGATTTCTGGTATGCAGTAAATATAAAGCTACATTTTTCCCCCTTGCTGCACGAGTTCAAGTTATTATTGACTTATAGAGTTCCTGAGGCAAAACTATCATGGGGATTTTCTTGGCAATATTTGTTCAGAAAGTCTTGCCTTTGCCTTCCTTTTGTGATTTAGAAAATATGCCTTGTTCAAGGTCACACAGTAAGTTTCCTGGCCACGTGGGTATTCAAATGCTGGTCTCCAGAGTACTAGGCTGCATCTGCACTGCAGAAGCAATCTAGATTGACACCTCTTTAACTGCTGTGGCTCAATGTCATGGAATTCTGGGAATTGTAGTTTTGTGAGACATTTAGTCTTCTCTGTTAGAAAGCTCTGGTAGCACAACTGCAATTCCCAGAACTCCATAGCATTGAACCATGACAATTAAAGTGGTGTCAGTCTGGATTATTTCAGCAGTGCAACCCCAGTTCAAAACTCAAATGACTACACTGCACTGGCATATACCAGGTCATAGATATTGCTGATATCCTACATCAGAAAACACATCTCTGGCACATAGCTATGATCCATTTCTCAATGCATTCCCACACAAGATGGCTAGTTCCATGTCAGTGGAGGACAGGAGAAGGAGCAGATAAGTGTTCAACTATTTTCCATTCCGTGAGAGACATCGTCTGAGCAGTGCCATCACTAAGGGGATGCGAGGGTGTGGCACCCAGAAGAGGGGTGACATCCAGTCAGGCCTCCTCTTGCACCCCTCAATGCTGCCATGAGTAGGACAATGCAGAGGTAATGAGGGAGACAGACAGGGTCTCCTCCACCTCACTGTTGCATGAGTAGGATGATACGAAGGCACTGTGGGAGAGGGCCGAAAACACTGCTAGGCGAAACCCCACCTCCAGGAGCCCCCCCCCCCCACACACACATACTGGGTGACACCTGGGGCAGAAACACCACTGCCTCTGGAACATCTCAGGAGTCCTCAAGAACAATAATGATATTATTGTTGCATAGCCAGAAAACTAGCTCTATGCATCTCTGTTGCTCACCACACTTTCCACACTTTCAAGTTTGTGTTAATGGGAAATGGCTGCTCCCCGAACGATTCAGGGATGCTGGAGGTGAGGGGACGATTCCCTGACATTTAGGAAGTGCATCAGGCTTTCACACCCCAGCATTTTGTCCATGCTTACCCCATGGTAAGTGCTAGTATGAAAATCTTCAATGTGAGAATGTAAAGACATTCACATAAGGTTTCACAGGCAGGTCCAAAGACTACTCTAGTTTTTAGTAAGTAGAATGTTCATTTATTTCCCCCATGAACAATACAGATGAACTTTGCTAAGCAGTCTCAGTTTTATAAGGAAGAGATACCATTTAGATACTAAAATTTAGATTATAACATTTGGCATGATTAAGCACAAAGGCTCCTGTTTCACTTGTGCAAAAATAAAGCATGCTGATTTATTAAGAGAAATGATAGTTCACTACACTCATTCATCATCTGTCATTCTTAGACATATTTACATGGTTCATATATCATGCTATATAGGTTATAATTTTAAATAGAACAGGCAAGAGTATAGCAGAGGTGAAAAACAAGTTCAGATGCAAGATTTTCTTCTGAGCAATAAGAACAATTTTCAGATTTTTCTTCCTTTGAAAAGTGAATAAAATGATTGCAAGGCTTCCATGTGACTATTGTTTGTGACATATTATAGAAAAAGTCCGAGAATTACGGAGTGGTTAGATGCATCTTCTACTTCATGCTTCACTGTAGCAGTTTAAATATTTACACAGTTGGGTGTATTCACACAAGCCAACAACCCAGGAATGACTAGATTGCCATGTCTATTTTTCCCTTCCAAAATAAAATAGAAAAACAAGCCAAAAAAGATCATACCAGTTCTCCTTCTGGTTTGTTAGGTGGGTACAAAGCAAGAAATAAAACCTCTCCTCTTCCACATGACTCAATAAATCAACACAGCAGAAAAGTTCCATAGTTTGTTTAGCTGCTTCTGCTGCAAGTGGGAGTGATGGAGCTGCAAATGTGGTCTGCAGGCCACATGTGGTGCCCAGGGCTATTTTTGTGCCCCTGAGCCCCCAGAGGGTTAAAAAATTGCTCCAAAATTTCCTTGAAGGCCCTCTATAGGGTGAGGAAGGCATTTTCACTACAGCCTCTCCTTTAAAAAGGTTTTGTTTTTTGCCCCAAAATGCCCTCTAGGGATGTTTGTGTGGATATTTCACCATATTTTGCATCCTCTCAGGGTCAAGTTAGGCACCAGAAAAGTATTTAAAATAAAAACAGGTGGCAAAGAGAAACTGACTACAAATCATTTTCTGTATGTTTTTAAACTGCATTTCCTGGGTCTAAAATGGCCCAGGAAGGCTCCCAAACATGGTAAAAATGCCCCCATCCCCTAGAGAGCACCTGGGGGCATAGGATGATTTTTGAGGGAGTGAATATGGCAGAGTGGTGCAGCATTCTAAAATCTCCTATGGGGCTAATGTGGCCCCTGACCCTTCAACAGAATGCTATTGGGGGAAAGAGAGGTTATCCATGGATCCCCAGCTTACATTGTCATATGAACACAACAAGGATCTGCGTATCTGGTTCAGAGCTATAAGGTTCCACTTTAGCTTTTTGAATATCTTCTGTTAATGCTCAGTGTGCTTTATAAATAGGACTGGTAGAGCTGGAAAAAGGCATGATTGAATTCTGATTGTATGCATACAATTGTAATTATATCCAATGGACATAATTGAAAAATTATTAGGCCTTTTGCTTGTTTTTGGATGTCTGTGTTTTATGACACAATTTCATACCACAGTGTTAGCACTAGATTTTTTTTATTAAAAAGAGTCTTAAAGAGATCTCCTGTGGGAGTGACTATAGATTTGCTTTGGGGTCATGGACACTGGATAACTTGCTGAGCTCTTGCACTTCTAGATTTATCATTATACCACCACTTCATTGTTGGGCATAAAAAACATTAAAAGAATTAAACAAGCAATATAAGTGAAGAATAGGATGGTGAAATATATTGGTAAGTTTTTGCTTTTAAAGAAGGGGGAAAAATCCAGATGGCTCAGAAAAATCAGAGTCCTTATAACTACCTTGTTGTAAGCAGCAAAGATAGAGCTAGCAAGGAAATGGAAGAGCTTGCTTTGTTGTGTTTTTTTTTAATGGTAATTGTTGGATTACACTTTGACTGTAATGCACTGAACATTGACTATGGTTGGGGAAAATGGATAGGGAAAAATTTAATATTATACTATGCAAACAGCTAATCAAAATAGATAAAAGAAGAAAAAGTCTAAGGGCCGTTCCGCATGGGCCTAACCCTAGTACATCCAACAGTGTAATTCAACAATTACCATTATGCTTTATTCATGCCCCTAACCCTAGTACGTCCTGGGGATGTACAAAATGGTGGCGCCCGTTCTACACGGGCGCCACCATCTTGATGTTGCGGGCACCTAGTGTCCGCATGCCACATGGTGCTAATGATGTCGCGAGTGCGCCATTGGCGCCTGCGGCGTCATTAGCGTGCCGCAACAAGAAGCACCATTGGGGGGCTTCTTTTTTGAGGCGTGGAGGAGCCTCACGGTTTGGCTGCTGAGGCTCCTCTGCACAGCAAATGAAGGCACAGGCAGACTGCCCATTTTGGGTGGTCTGTAACACGCCAAAGTCATGCATCGCAGATTCAAATTCTTTCAAAACAGGTTGGAATTTCTGTCTGTACTAATTTCTAGGTGTTGTGTGCCTTCAAGTAGTTTATGACTTATGCTGACCCTAAGGCAAGTCAGTCATGGTGGTATCTCAGCATGATTTGTTCACAGGTGCGGGATGGAGGTGTCACTGCCTTCCCCAGAGTGTGAGGCAATGTTACTTGGCCACCATGGCAAAGTAGAGATTCAAATCCTTATTTGTTGGACGTAGTCCAATCAAACTACTACACAATGCTGACTGTCATAATTTGCATCCATGTATTTTGGTGTTATTGCTTCCTGGAGTGTGTTGTTGTTGATGATAACCCAGATACATTCATATGTAATCTGCCATACATATATCAAACATCCTCTGCTTGATCTTTCTGGATACAGTCACATTATGACACCCAACCTCTAACTGACATTAATGCCTCCTTCATATTCATCTAAAATTTTAATTCAGCTTGGCCTTCTCTCCTTTTGTCTTGTAGCTTCCCCTCCCCACAACCCCAATTACTTAGTGATTTTCAATGCACAACAATTTATGTATTCATTCATCTAGTGACCCTTCACTAATTGAAGCCCTTCGAAACCACCCTAATCCTCCAGGTGGTGGCACTTGCTAAACCTACCAAGCTGTTGAAAGGGAAAAGAGAGAAAAAGAAAGAACCTTCATATTGAAACTAATAGTTTGCCCTTCTCAGAAGGATGGTAGATAAATATGGACTGGATATTTTCAAGCTAGGCTTGCAGCATTCCTTAGTGGCTGATCCACAGCTGAGACCGGTTACAGAGGTTGACAGCTGCTAGAGCTTAATCTCATTAACCTTATGTAAATCTTTCAGTAATAAACATGAGGCAAGTATATGAAGGCATATCTAAATCCATGTAAGGAAGACCCCTGCAGTTAATTACTAGCATTCTTGACATGAAGGAAGTTCATCATGAATGTCAGTAATAATAATTTTCATCTCCACGGGGGCTGGGTGGTTCAAAGGATTCTGAAAGCTGATGAGGGGGAATATTTCCACTACACAGCCAAGATTTTTTCAATATCACGTTCTCTTCCCACTTCTAGGTGAATTTCAATATGACAATTTTTGCCAGTGCATGCAAATCCATCTATTAATTTCCCCCAAAACATAATTAGCATGTCTCTGGTTTTCATGTCTTCACATAATTGTGCTCCCCCCCCCCACATAAAGATTTAATCTTTCATTTCACAAAAACTCCATGGAAAATGGCCATTGTGTATTACACAAGACAATGCTTTTAAGCACTTACACATCAGATGGGATAAAGAATTCTCATGTGAGACAATCTATGTACATGACAGGTAGATAACCAATAGGAAGATCTTTCAACATTTATGAAAAACTCAGCATTGAAGCCCCAAGGTTGTGAGGATAGTACACCTCAACTCATCCCCATGCCTGCCTTAATGGCTAATGTGTACAGGGCCTAAGTCTAGTGGCAATGTTCTGTTCCTATCAATTATTATTCTGATATGCCCAAGAGATATTTGTGTTCAACTTTTAATTGTGCCATAGATCTGCCAAATACATTATCTCTAAAACTGCTATCCTGTGTACAGTTGCCTGGGAGCAAGTGTCACAGAACATAGCTAAGCTTACGTCTGAGTAAACAGTCATAAAATTAATGCTTTTGTTATAATCTCCTCTTTAGCCTCCTCTTACTTCAGCACATGAAACACAGGTGTAGTCATCCAGATGGTCTACTATGCAGTTTGTATACTGACAAATGTAAACCATGCTGTTGCAGTAACCTCTGTGGCTATTTTGGTGCTCCCTTGTCATCGAAGTAATGGGCACACTATTCCATCAGCTTGAGTGTCATACCTTAACATTGCTCATGAGAGTAAACTATCAAAGCAAGCAATCCAAAGAGAAATCAAGATCTGTCTCTTTTTCCTTGACTTGCTGGTTCAGGATCCGCCAATCTAGTTTGGCACCAGCTAATATGAAGCCACACATGAGAGTGTCTTCTCTGAGTAAAGTAGCCAGACAAGCATAGGCTGCTGGTATTTCCCATGTGAAACTATTCCAACTGTTCGTGCTGAAAGTAAAGGAACTAGAAAACATACTAAAATTATTTTGGTGGTTAGGTTAGTACCTTGTATAACTCCTTTACAGTTTGTACTAAAACTTGGAGTGGGTCATGGACCCACTTACAAGGAGCCATCTGCTACCACCATAAGCACAAGAGTCTGGAGAAGGAAGCAGCTTGTGTGGATGGATGGAGGCTTCAGAGATCTAGATTTGATGAAAGCTCAGTGCGTGATCTTAGATCAATATTTATCTCACAGCCTGACCTACTTGACAGAATCTTTGTGAGGATCAGGTGGGGCCAAGTGCCAAGTGTGCCACCTTGACCTTGATGGCAAAAACTGCTATAACATAGCAAACAAATAAATATGTAAATAAGAGTGATAATTAGAGATAATCCTTATGCCTCTCAATATTCTGCGATTCCAAGAGAGATGGAAGAAATGCAGAAGAAACCACTGAAAGAAAGAAAGGAAATGTGTAGCTGCTTCTGATTATCCAACTCTGTTCATGGAACTGCTGGAATCAGTCAGGCTGGTTTTGTAGTGATACATTGGGGAGAGAAAATAAAATAAAATTGGTGTTTAAATGGGATTCAGGACACAATCCTGCATCCTAGCTAGTGTCTTGGACAACATAGGGACTATATCTAGGCAAGTCCATGGGAAGGGCATTCAAGTGCATCTCATCATCTACTTTCCACTGTATGACAGAATTGTAGATTTCCTATAACGGTGTATGTCACTGTTTGCAATACTACTGTTGAAATTCTTCAAAAGGACTGACTGCCCAGATTATTCATTCTGAAAGCTCTGTTGTTCCACAAAGAAAAGAAAGAAAGAAAAGAAAAGAATTATTTGACTGACTTCATAATATTGATCTTAGTTTATATGAGATCACAAGTGCAGAAATATGGTATCTTATGGTCTCAGAGACTCAGGGCTGGAATAAAAGTAATAAATACAACTTAAATACTAACCTGATCAGAGGGAAATTTCAGTAGCTCATAAAGCTCTTGAACAGCAAAATGTTGCTTATGGCAAAACTTTCCATATGCCGTTCTCACTTACAGTGCCATTCTCTTACAATAAATGTCTTCTGAGAATTGAAATGGTTTCATTGGAATGGAGCTTTATTGCCGATCATTTTAAATAGGATTATGTTTGACAGTGTATTTATACAGAAATTGGGTACTTTTAGTAATTTATTATAAAGAATTAAATCAAATAATTTAAATCAAATGAATAACTATGATAGCAATTCCTTACCCAGAATTATGAGATTTTATATCTCCTGAAAAACAACAATGGATAATTTTTAAAAAAAAATGTGTATTTTTGATAGTGGACTTTCCTTGTGTGCATGACCACAGGGACAAAGATGTCAGTGTGCAAAAGAAACCTGAATTTACAAGCATTTTAGTCTCTCTCTAATACACAAGACCTACCTTCATTAATCTGAAACCACTGGACAACTTTCTTCTGTCAAAAACTATACATGTTTTTCTGAGTTCAGTTATTGTTATTGTTATTGTGTGCAAGTCATTTCCAGTTGCCTCAGATGTTGCTGTCAAATAACCACAGTACAACATGCTGGAAGTAAGGCCACAACTTTATTTTCAAACAATTGGTAGGGTTGGCACAAAGCATAAGGTCAGGATCTGTGCAATCAAACCACCCGATGTAGTCTGATTATCTAAACCGGGCACCCACCCAGTGCTTGGGATGACCTAGGGGCTAAGGAACACAACTTGACCACAAACCTTGTCTTCCGTTCACCAATTCACAAAGCCCCTAGTCACCGGGAGGTGCTCCTGCGTTCTGGCCCCCGCAATGGCCAAACGCCTGCCCTATTCGCCCCCGGGTACCTATTGACTCCCAAACCAGAGCTACATAGCCCTGGTACCACAACGTGCAGATCCTGGCCTATGCTGCCGCCAAGTTGTGACTAAAAACCACCTAACAACAGCGGTGGGCGGGCGGGAGAAGCACCAAGACTTGCTCCCTTTTGTTGGGGGTGTTGGGTTGTGGTGGTTGTGTGTTTTTCCCTGGGGTTGCCCCGCGGTTTGGTTGGTCTTCTTTGGGCGTGGGTGGGTTTGCTTCCCCGGGTTTTCTTGGTTGTTGTTGTCCTGTTGTTTTTCCTTTTGGTTTTTTTTCTTTTTGTGGTTTTTGGTTGTTTTGGTGTTTTTGGTTGTGGTTTGTCTCCGCCTCGTTCTCTGGGGCCGTGTTGTGTTTTGTTGGGTGTCTGGTGGTTGTGCGTTTGTGTTCGTTCCCTGTTCGTGGTGGGTGGTTTTGGTTGGTGTTCTTGTTGGCTTTGTTTTGCCCGCTGCGGTCCCTTCTTTGCTTGTGTTGTTTCTTTCGCTCTCGTTGTCCTCGCCGCCCTGCCCTCTCCGCCTGCCCGTTTTTTTTTGGTTTCTCCTTTTTTTGCCGGTTTTGTCCTTCTGTTTTTTTTTGCCTCCTTTGCCCGCCCTTTTTTTTTTTGTTTTTTTGTGTGGTGGTGTTTTTCTTGGTCTCTCTCTGTTCCGCCCGCCTTTCCCTTCCCCCCTCTTGCGCGGGGGCTCTTCCTCTGGTCTCTGTGTCTTGTGGGGGTTGCCCTCTTCTCTTGCTCGCTCCTTTTGCGTTTGCCCGTTCTTCTCTTTCCGGGCTCCCCCCCGCTTGGTGGTCTCTTCCCTCCTCCCCCCCCTCCCTCCGGTTTTGTCCTTTGTCTCCTCTGGGGGTGTCCCCCTGGTTCTGTCACCCCCTCCCCTCTTGCTCCCCGGCCGCCCCTGCGCCTGTCGTTCCCTCGTGGTTGCTTGGTGCCCGGGCCTTCTTTTTCCGTCCCCCCTCCCGGTTTTCCCTCTTCCCTGCCCCTTTTGCCTTTTTGGCTCCCCTGCTTTCTCTTTCTCATTGTCCCCTGTTTTTCCCCGTTCTTTTGCCGTTTTTTTTTTTTTTTTTCTCTTTGTCTTCGTTTCTCTTTTTTGCTGGTCCTTTGGTTTTTGTCGTGGGCCCGGTTTTTTTCCCGCTTCCCTTCTTTCCGACTCGCCCACACAACACCCACCCCCCCCCATCCACCCCCCGCGTTTCCGCCGCCCCGCCCCTCTCTCCCCTCCCCTCCTTTTTTTGTTCTCTCCCTTTCCCGCCCCGGGTCTCCTTGTTTCCCCCCCTCCGACGCCCGCCCTCCCGCCCCTGCTCGCCCTCTTCCCCCCTCCCTTTCGGTTTCTTTGTTCTGTTTTTGGCTGGCCGGGGCTGCCTCCGCCTCGCCCGCCCCGTCTTTCTGTTTTCTTTTCCCCCCCCCCCCCCGCCCCCACCCCCCCCTTCGGTCTCTCTTGTGTTGTTTTCTCCCCGCCTTCGGTGCCCCTCACCTCCTCGCCTCCGGCAGCGCCCCTTCCCCCCCCTTCAGCAGCTTCGCCCCCAACCCCCTCTTTTCCCTTGCCCCCCACTCCCCCTGGGGTGTTTCTTCCCCTCGCGTGTCGGTTCTTTGTGGTGCCGCCTTTCTCGTACCACCCCTCACGCCCATTCACTCCTCCGCCCCCACACATCTCCCCTTTTTCTCTCTTTCCTCGGGCCTTTAGCCCTGCACTGGGTTTGGGCGTCTACTCCTCTGTTGGCGCCCCTTTTTTCTATTTCTCTTTCAGTACGTCTCCGTGCGTTTGTGCATGCCCCCCCCCCTCCGTTTCCGCTTCTCTTTGCTTTCCCCTCCCGCACACCCCCACCCCCCGCTTCGCTTTCCCTGTCGGAAAACCCAAAACACACGAGCAAACAGTGTCTTTTCATCTCTTCCTCTTTGCCCGGCTTCCCACCACGTCGACCTCCGAGCCGCTCCTCTCCCCCTGCTATTTCCTCACCACCCTCTTTTGGCTCCAACTCTCTCCGCTCAGGGGCCCGCCAACAACCCTGTTTTTCGCACCCCCGGTGTCCTGGTTTTTTCCTTTTGCTCCTGTTCCCTCCCGTGTTCGCTCCGCGGTCCCGCTTTTTCTCTTAGCCCCCTCCTCCCTGTCGCTTTCCTCTCTCTGCTCCTGTTTTTCGTGTCTCTCCTTTTTGGTTTTTGTCTTCTGTTTGGTCTGCTTTGTCCCCCGCGTACCCGGTCTGCCGTTCTTCCCCCCGTTTTTTTTCCCGGTTAAGCGCACGCACCCTTTCCCCATTACCTCTCAACCCTGTTCTCTGTCTCCCCATTGGTCCTTCTCGTTCTCACTTTTCTGATGAGTGATAGTAGATTTTCTTGATATGAGGTCTATTACTAGCGGATACCTCACCCGTTGATACCATCTCACGACTGCCACAACCACCCCTGCAACTCCCACACCACGACCCCACTTGCGTCTCAGACCACCCCCGCAGCCCGCATGCGTCTTTGCACACACCAATAGTACCCCAAGACACTACCACTCAAACGAACAACTATTCGAGAGGCACTCCTGTCTACACACCCTCCCCCAAGAACAACGCCGCCGGCACCGCTACCGCCCCCCAAACAAGTCTCAGCCCATCGCTCTTGAAACCCAATACCAACTAAACCAAACCATCCTCACCACCACACACCACAACCCCGTTCGTTCTCAACAAACCACACACATCGTGTAGATGTAAAACACAACTCTAACAACACCACTCTCCTTCCTTCACACTCTCACATAGACCGACAACACACCCTGGTGCACAACCCTCTCGTCTTTGCACCACAGCACACCATCCCATCACCACATTACACACACCCTCGCCAACAACGCACTCTCAAAACAGGCACCCCACTCGATCCCACACCGACCCAACTCCCCCAACCAATCGCCCCCACACACAATGCATCATTCCTCGATAACCCACCCCAAACACCTCTAATGTGACAAACACGAACATAAAGTACAACAGAAGAGTACATCCAAACAACATCAATCACAATCTATCTCACTACAGCAACCCGCAGACCCACTTCAGAAAGATACAGCAAACTTACTTTCTTTGTTTCTTCTTTGACCCCCAGCCACTATCAATCTCAGCAGAAACATGCGCTTCCACCAACTACCATACCACACACACACTCCCCCCCCCAACCCCCACCCATGCACCACACCCCAGCCCCACCTCTCCCTATCAAGCAACACCCCCCCCCCACAACCAGATATCCACCCCCCCTCACCCCCTTCCAACCACTTACCACCAAACAACACAAACAAACTCTCCCACACTAAACCAAACTATTCTTTCACAACCACCCACAACCCCCACCCACTAACACCACCCACAACTACAATACCAACCAACCCCCCATCCCCACCCTCCTTCGAAAACAATCCTCCACAAACACCACACCACACTCAACAACCAACACCACCCAATCCCCCCCAACACCACAACCAACACAAAAAAAAAAAACACACAACCAACAAAAACAACACCAACACTCACACCACGGTCCACCCCAATCCCTCACAACACCTCCTCCCACCTACCCACTGCGCCCCCACCCAAAATCCTGTCTTTTTTTTTTCCCCCCCTTGAGCTTGGGCTTGCCTTATCTTCCCTTCTGGACGGGTCCCTTTCCTTCCCCTCCACCGACTATCCCCTCCAGACACAGCGAAAGTCGCCCCCCTTTTTGCGGATAAACCTGGCCCTTGCTGCCCCCTGCCCCCCCCCGCTCGCAATGTCTTTGCGCTTGATAACCCCCTACTCTCTCCCCCCCCCCAACCCCACCCCCCCCCACCTCTTTCCTCCCGCTTCCCTTTCCTTGGGCTGCACCACGCACGCCCCCACCTCATACCCCCACCAGGGACCCGACCCACCGAATCCAGACCCCCCCGTCTGCACAGGTTCCCCCCCAGTGGGCTTCTCTAGTGAACGACGCCCACTGGATCTGTGCCCAAGCACCCTCTTGGTGCCCTTCCTACCAGCACTAACTGGGAGCTTTTAACCGAACCGACCACACACAGGCCGTTCGTCTATAACCAAACACATATTTGGCCCTCTCCCGTCGTCTGCGTCTGTGCTAGGGTTGCCTCGGGCATCCTTTGACTTGCTTCCCCAACACCAACTTAAGCACCACTAAACACACTCCTACGTCAACAAAACACACCATGGCACCCGCACCACCTGTACAGCTGGGCCACCACCATTTGATGTGACAAGCGTGCTTTTGATGTGACAGCGCCCTGTACGATCGCGGCACACCATTTGAGTGACAGCTGCGCTCCTTCCTGGGTGAAGCGCCTCTTTTCCGCACACCACCACGCACACACACACAACCGTGTCTTTTTCTCCCCCAGGGCTTTCTAGAGCCAGGCAAGGACATCTGGAAACTGTAGCCCAATTCTTTAAAAGAAAACGAAAAGAAAATAAAAAATATTACCCACATGCGGTTGCCCACACCAGGTTCATGCCGAACATCCATCAGCGATTTCCTGCTGTATTCGCACCACCCCACCCCGCCCCCATCTGTGTCTGGCATCTTCAAAGCCGATTTCTCTGATGATGCCAGCCACTCGATGCTGGTGCAACATCAGGGACCATAACCTCTTCTAGACATGGCCCATAAGCCCACCGCCCAAAAACCACAAAAAAACCCACCTCATATCGACACACAATTTTCACCGAACCTGTGTGCCTCCTTCCCCGCGATGACACACCTCACTCTAATTCCTTCCTCCCCAAGCCACGCCTAACGGCACTGTCTCGTCGACCCCCACCCCCCCCCCCCCCCCCCCCCCCCCCCCCACCCCCCCCCCCCCCCCCCCCCCCCCCCCCCCCCCCCCCCCCCCCCACCCCCTCGCCGTACGCCCACGTCTTGCTTCCACCTTGTTTCCAAGCTCTACTTGTTTCACAGGGGAAAAAATCCCTAACAAGGCTGTAGTGAAGTGGCTGGGCTTCCATGGCAGTGAGGCAGGAATGGACTCTGAGGTCCCTATCTGCACTGCAGAAATAATGCAGTTTGACTGCCAGGGCTCCGCCTATGGAACTCTGAAATTTGTAGTTTTGAAGGATATTTAACCTTCTCTGTAGGGATCTGGTGTCACAACAACTGGCAAGTCCCAGGGTCCATAGGTTAGAACCATGGCAGTTAAAGTGTGTCAAAGTTCATTATTCAGCGTGCGGTGTATGCCAACAGAGTCATGGTCTTCAATTACTCATTTTAAATTCAAACTGAAACCTAGAGTGATTTCCCTATCAGTCACTTGTCTGAAAGTCCCTGCCATTAGATTCCCATCTAAAAGTGCTGGTCGATTCATTGAATTTCTGGAGATTGAAGTTAAGTAGCAACATTCTATGTTGAATTGTCAGTTGGGCCGCTGGTTCCTGACCACTGGCTTCCATGGTTAGCTTCAGCAATTCCATGTTAGTATTATGTGAACACCAAGATGTGGTCCAAAATTGAGTGATGTTGGCAAAACAGTGGTTTTTAAATGCCACTGCTTTAGCTTGTAAGCATGTACGGGGTTCTTTATGATGTTTGGAGAGAGGTCATGTTTATATATGTTTTATGTTGTTTTGGGTGTTTAAAAAATATTTTTAAAAAAACTAGACTGGATAGATTTATGGGTATAAAAAACTTGTGAAATAAACCCTGGATGCTAAAATAGATTGCCATGGTATCAACATAATCAGAAATCATTTTTTAGGAAAGAGGAAAATCTTGTGCCAATCTTACAGCCAAGCTTGTGTATCAGGTGTTAGTAGAGTGAGTAAACTGGCACAAAGAGTTCTTTATTTTACCATTTGTGCCCTCTGCCCTAATTTTAACAAAACAATTCATTCATCTGGTCTCCCTACAAAATTACACAGCACTGCTTCTTCGATGTTGTTTTTCTGGGTTGACAGGAGTAGTGGTTCGGTTAAGCCACCCAGCAGGTGACAATGGTATTAGCTGGACTACCGGCCCACGGGAAGTTGGTCTAGATGTGCCAACAATGTTATACAAGTCAGAAACTGAACTGCAAGGAAACTCCATGGTGTTGACTTTGCAAACCTCCACTAAATATGGCTTGTTTTGTGCAATTTAAAAGCTTGCTCATCATGGGATATGCTGCTTGCATAAAGTGAGCTCACCACAAAAAGGAGCCAAAGCACTGTTGCCTGTCCAGATAGATTAGGTATTTGTCTGGTCTTTAAACACACTTCATTATGTTTTGGATTGGAGCCGTTAGCAAGGTTACTACTCCTAGCATTGTCTGGGCAATCTTCTCTTCTCAAGGGATATAATGGATCTCTAACGGGCTGGGAGGAGGAGAATTACTTCATGGAATACCACATGTTGTTTGAGGTACCAGTGAACATGTTTATTTTTTCCAGTAGTTTATCTGCCCTCTATTTCATAGCATTTCTTAAAGAAAAGGAAATTATCCTAATGCCCTCTCCCTTTTCCTCTTTAATGGCGGGATAATACACAATAGACTGCATCATTAGACATGACTGGCTTGGACTAGCTGTTTATCTGGTGGCACGGTGCTTTTAGGATTGCTTCCAAAAGTTGTAGTTGAAGTGTTCTATTAACTTTAAGACATGGAGGGAGCTAATTAAGACTAATGCTCCTTACCATTACTATTGCTTATGGGACAGGGATGTGTCTTTCCAAAACCATTATAACCCTGACTCAATTATGAAAATATTAAAATATATGGTGTAGAAAATGTGTACCATAAAGACGAATACTTTAATCAAAAATGGGCATGGAGTGCTAAATCGGAATATCATGTGGATTAATTGTTTTGTCCATGAAGTTTTGAACTGTGTGTAGAACATGTTTAGGAAGGATAAGGTGCTTTACAGACCACCCAAAAAGGACGGTCCGGCGCCATCATTTGCTGCGCGGAGGAGCCCAGTGGCCAAACCATGCGACTGCTCCACGCAACAAAATAGAAGCTGCAAAATGCATCTTCTTCTTGCAGCGCCCTTATGATGCCACAGGCGCCAATGGCGCACTTGCAGTGTCATAATGGCACCGAGACTGTGGACGCTAAGCGTCCGCTATGGTCAAAGTGTCCAGTGCCCATGTTGAACAGCACTGCCATTTTGTACATGCTCGGCACATACGAGGGTTAGGGGCATCAGGAAAGGACGCCCCTTTCTAACCCTAGTATGTGCCACGCATGTACTTTTCTGCCCGTGCGGAACGGGCCAATAATTTTTTTAGCCTAAGTGGCTAAAAACGATTTTTCTGCACTTTCAGAGAGGCAGCTTCTTCTGTGCAGCCCAATAACTACTGTCTGAATTTCCCTCTATGGTGGAAATGTCATGTCTACATACTCTTTGCCATGTAGTTTTGGTGCCATTTGTCCCAGAAAACCTGGAAAATCCTGGAGAAAAAAAAATGTCCTGGCTGGTGGGCAGGTTGAAACAGTAATCTCCTTCATTGCAGGCAGTGGGTAGGTTAAACATGGCAGTGGCAATGAAGCAGGAACTTATGCAAGAAGCCTTTCCACCCCACCCCCACCTTGCCAGCTCCAGTTGCTAATGCACAGCATACATTCACCTATTCTTCAGTTCCCTGCCCCCTTCCTACAACAGGCCCAGAAGGTGTGAAAGGAAGAAGGTGAGCAAGATGGACTTGTGTTGTGTGGTGATGTTACTTGGTGGCTTGAGGCCTAGGGCTAGGCAGCATACTGAACTTCACTTCCAAGAGTCTTGAAAGACAAAGACAGTCTCTTTCTTGTCCTGGAAAGCTTTGAAGTCTCCCTTTCTTCACCCAGCAGGAGGAGAACGGGTGTGTGTGTGTGCTCTAACTTGATACTAGCACTGAGGTTGAAACATAATGGTGAATGTGTCAACGATTAATGTGATATTTGCATAATATGCCAAGTGGTTGCATGGATATGAGGGTCAGAGGAGATCTTACTAAGGCTGGTGTGATGCACCTATTTTTTCACAGACTGGTTAGTGAAAGGGGCACATAAGTTCCTTGTGAGAACAGTGGTAATGGATACTGATCCATTTCCGTGTGTTCCCATATGTATGAAAGTAGCCAGATTTTATCCGGTGCTAGACATTGTACCCACTCCCCATTTCAACCATTTCCTGGCCTGGTTTTTAAGTCATTACAAAAATCATTAACCGTCTGTTAAAGAATGACACTCTACTGGGTTTCCAGGCAAAGAAGTAAGTTCCACTTATTTTTTTCAGACTTGTGAAAATTGAACTCTGACGATGAGAGAGAGATAAGACAGAACATGTTGAAATGAAGATGCGTGCTGTCGATATTAAATTTCTGCTTTTGTTGTTGTTGTTGTTGTTGTTGTTACATGCCTTCATGTGAATCTGTAATGGGGGTTCTTGGCAAATTTGTTTTAGCGGAGATTTGTCATTGCCTACCTCTGAAGTTGAGAGAGTGTCGCTTGCTCAAGTCATATAGTGGTTTTTTTTGGGGGGGAGGGTTGCTAGCTAAGTGGTGATTCAACCCTGTCCTCCTGGATTCCTAGTCCAAACACTCAAACCGCTCTGGATCAAAGTACATTTCGGTTAAATAGTGTCAAAAATAAAGATGAAGTCTTTTTAGAAAGAACTAATTTCACAAGTTCTTGTTCTGGTACACGTTACTTTTTGAAGCCGTTTATAGTGGGCCTTTGTTTATGTGGGGGATCTGTTCTGGATCCCCCCGTATAAGGCAAATTCCACGTTATGATCAGCCCCATTGATGTGATGGGGGTGCGCCCCTGCGCACCACCACGGGCACATGCCACATTTACCATTTAGGGCTCGCTGTCCACATGACCTAAGTATGCGTATGGCATGGGTGCGCTGTACTTTTAAATTAACAGAAAATTAGACAAAAGTAATTATGTACAATATATTTTTATTTATTAGAATCCCATGCCATTCCCTATTGCAATATAACCCATGGCAGGAAACAAAGCACCTTCTATAACAGTGCATGAAGGGTTTATTTTGAGAATGGAAATAAATTAAGAGGGTAGGTTCAGGAAACACATGTCTGCCACACTTGCTTGAGATATATGGAGTGATGAACAAACAGAACTTTGTAATACATATCAAACATTTCAGTTTCTGACTCCTTCAGTTTGCTCACAATAAAGTGATTTCAACTACATCCAAGGTGAAGTTTAGAATGCTCTATTGTCCGCCCCTAAGTGCATGATAATGTTATTATTATCCTCTAAGTTGAAACCATGCAGCATTAAAGTCTAAGTTTTTGGATCCAGAGATTATCCTATCCATTCTACTTGAAAAAATGCCCACCTCAGTCCTTATTACAGACAAATCAGGGATGCTGTGGTGTTTTGAATAAAAATGCATAGCTACTGGTGCTCAAGCTTCATGATCAAGGTTGCAAACGTGATTCTGAAGCACATATGCAGTCTGTAGTTGTTTTCTTCACATACTGAAAAGTCAACCTGTATATTACCGATGAATTGCATAAATAAGATTGGAGGACCAGCAGTGTCATTTTGTTTATAGAGTATTCCTTAAATATTATGGTACAGTGACCATCCCTACTGTGTGTGGGGGGGGAGGGGGTGGTTGGTTGGTTCCACTCCCCCCCATGGTAGAAAACATGGATGATCCACCCCCATATTATGCATTAACAGCAAAATGCTCATGGTATGTCCATGTGGCATGCGCTGCCATTAAATAATGTGGCAATCCAAGGGGACAGATCTGCAGTTTGAGCCCTTGATATGTTGGGTCCACTGTAAATCACATCCTTCTGGGATCTAGAACTCGGTCAGAACAGATTTTGTTAGCTTTTTTAAAATCATATATCGATACGTGGTCCCTTGGCTTACGCAGGGGATTTGTTCCAGACCCCCACCCGTGTAAGCCAAAAAATGCATAAGCCTGAGTCCCCTTCATTGATGGTTTTGTGCTGCGGCATGGGAAAGTGTACGCACCACGGCACATGCGCCATTCCACTCTCCCACTGCAGCTTCGCTAAGCTGGAGCCGTGTTGGGGCGTGTACACTGTTCTCATCTCTCTCATCTACCTCTATCTATTTCATTGATCAATGACATACAGAGTAAAATTGTAGAATAGATATAGATATGTGTTATTCTACAGAAAGGAACAGATTTTTCAGACAGGCAGCCATGTTAATGTTTCAGGGGGAAACAGATTAGATGTGATACTTTAAAGACTAATCAATTAATTAGAATTATGGTCATTGCTAGCAGTCAGCCAAGTTTCCAACAGGTGTAGGAATGAGGTGCTGCTCTTATTCCACAGTCACTTGCCCACGGCCACATGTTCTTAAAAACAACACAACAAACCAGCCATTGATTTGGTCCAGTTTCTTCAGAGAATGCAAGAAGGAGAAATCACTGCCACACGGCAGGCAGTGGGAGATGGAGCAAAGAAAAGAAGGCAGCTGTTGCAAATGAGAAGGAGATGATATAATATATATATTTATTATATAATAATAATAATACTGTTTATTTTAGCCCGCTTTTCCAGGGAGATCAAAGCGAGTTACAACAGGGTACTAAACAATGTACAATTTACAACAGTTCTACATTATAAATCTCAAACAATACGTCAGTATAAAAACAGATAAAAATTACAAACATTAAAACCACAACAATAGCTAGCTCAAAAGTGCTAGTGTAACGAGGAAGAGCAGATATCACAGCCTAGGGAAAACCTATTGGAAGAGGTAGGTCGTCAGCTTCTTCCTAACAGGTCAAGGGAGGTAAACCGAGCGGAGCTCACCGGAAGAGAGTTCCAAAGCTGCGGGCCGAGTTGGAAAATGCCCTTTGGCAGTCACGGTGTAGCAGGAAAACTCCAACAATTGCTTCCCAGCCGATGCTGAGAGCGGGGCAGATTATATGGGGAGAGGCGGTCCTCCAAGTACCCTGGCCCAAGCCATTTGGGCTTTATAGGTAATAACCAACACCTTGTACTGTTGGGCTTGGAAGCGATGGGCAGCCAATGAAGATTTTGCAGAATAGGTGTTATGTGGCTAGTCCTCGGGCATCCAGGACTAACCTAGCTGCCATTCTGCACTAATTGAAGCTTCTGGGTTTGGTACAAGGGTTGCCCCATGTAGAGCGCGTTACAGAAGTCCAACCGAGAGGTCACCAGAGCATGTACCCCGTTCAAAGATCATCATGGCCTAGGAGGGTCGCAGCTGGTGTATCAACTGGAAGCTGATAACACAGTCTCCTGACTGTCGCATCCACCTGAAATGTAAGGTGGAGCAAAGAGTCCAGAAGCACCCCCAGACGTCAGGGGAAGCGTGACCCCATTCAGGACAGGTGGACAATCTCCATTCCTGGGCCAGGGGAGCCAATCACAAATACTTCCTTTTTCTCTGGATTCAAGCTGAGTCTGTTTTCCCTCATCCAGCCCATTCTGACTCCAGAAAGGCATCTAGAGGAGAGTGCCATCCGGTCACTGCATCAGCGGAGACACAAGAGAAACATTTGTGGTGTCATCAGCGTACTGATAACACCACGCCCCACATGTGTCCAGATGATCTCTCCCAGGGTTTCATGTAAGTGTTAAATAGCATGGGGGACAGAATGGCTCCTTGAGGACACCAGATATAAGTGCCCTCTTATCAGAGCACACGTCCCCCAGCTGCACCATCTGGAATTCCTGCGCAGGTAGGAACGGAACCACTGGACGCAGTGCCCGATACCTAATTCCCTCAGCATTCCAGAAGGATACCATGGTCAATGGTACTGAAAGCCGCTGAGATCTCTAAGAGCCCTAACAGGGACACGCTACCCCTGTCCATGCCTAGATGGAGATCATCGACCAGGCGACCATGGCAGTCTCACAACCCATAGCCCGCCCGGAAGCCAGTCAGTTGAAATGGGTCTCAGAAATCTGTATCATCCAAGACCGATTGAAGCTGGAAGGCAACCGCCCTCTCGATCACCTTCGGCGCGCAAGCAGGCCGATAATTATTTCGAATCAGGGGGTCCTGGTAGGGTTTTTTAAATCAGGGGCCAAATTCAAGCTGGATGGAAACTGCCCTTCTCTAAAGAATGAATTAATTATGGCAGCGTAACATGGTAGTTATGGCCGTCCCCCCCCCCAGAGCTGCTTAGCCAAGAGGGACAGGGTCGAGAGAGCAGCACGTTGTCGTCTTCTAACACTTCGAAAAAGAACTTGTTCCACTTCCTCAGTACTCACAGACTCAAAATGATCCAGTAAATAGATCCACGAGGTTCTGGAGACCTCTACTCCGGATCCTGAAGAAGAACATACTAGCGTCGAGATCAGCTCTTTCCAAGAGTTTTTATCCGCAAAGAAGTTGTTAAATGCGTCACAGCAGGCCTTGGTTGGTTCCAAAATAGGGTTCAGGGAGGAGGGCAGTTGAGTAAGCTCCCTCACTACCCTGAACAGCTCTGCCGGACGCGACTCCACGGAACGCAATATGTGCAGCATAGAACGAGTTCTTTGCTGCACTTATTGCCACTCCATGGCCTTCAAATGAGAGTCTAGGAGTGCCATTGCCAGCAAGTGCTGGTGTCTTCGCCAGTTGCGCTCTAGTCGTCGCAGATCCCGCTTCCTTCCCTGAGTCTTCCGTGTACCAGGGCTGTTTTTTGGAAGCAGGCCGAGAGGACGCTTGGAGCGATACTGTGTATAGCCCTGGAAGATCAGTATCCCAGATGTTAGTCAGGGCATCAACAGAATCGCCGTCAGTTCCAACCATATACCCCTCTAGGGCTTCTTGGAACCTTTTAGGTTCCATCAGCCTTCGAGGGTGGACCATCCTAATAGGTCCGCCACCCCCGGAGGGATCGGGTAGATGCCTTGAATTTAACCTCAACCAGGAAATGGTCCATCCATGACAGAGGCGGAGATATTTGTTACCTCCGCCACAGAACTCCATGTCCGTAAAAAAAAGACCCATATCAAGCGTATTACAGCAGAATGCGTGGGCCCCGAACCAACATTGGGACAGGCCCCATGCAGTCATGGTAGCCATGAACTCCCGAGCCGCACCAGTTGGACTATGGTTGGCCTCGAAGGGGATGTTGAGGTCCCCCAGGACAAGAGCCTAGGAGACTCCAACATCAGCTCCGAGACCAACTTGTCAGCTCGGCTAGGAGTCTGTTAGCGCACGGGGTGGCCGGTAGACCAACAGAATCTCCAAACTGTTCCTGGCCTTCGAGTCAGGTAAATCCATTCGATATGGGCAGTTTGTCGACATGGTTCCTGGTTAAGGAAAAGGTTGTTCTTGTGAATCAAGGCAACACTCCCCCCTCCCCCCCGCCCACTAACGGTCTGGTCCTTAACTGAGTCCCGGCAGGAAGGCCTATGCCTACACTGCTTCGCTTTCGGCCCAAGCCAGGTCTCAGTAATGCAGTCAGGTCACACCTCTGATCATCTAACAGATTGTAGATTATGTGGTCTTCTTCTTTACGGACCTGGCATGCACCAGGAGCAGAGACGGGGTTTTGTGGTACAGTTGGACTGACCCTCAGATCTCTTTGATTAGGAGTGGATGGAAGGAGAGATATATATGCATACGATCTCGCCATTCCCTTATGATAAACTCCATTCTGCTACCGCTATACTCCCTCCTTCCCCCAGAGGGAGATGGAAGGGCAGCAGGTATGAGTACCTGCAAGGAAGTCTTACAGCTATAGTAGCAGCAAAAACAGGGTCTTTCTATCTAATTTCACATGCAAAGCCACATGGACTGGCAATGTCTTACGTCACCACTGATAATATTCAGTGTTCAAGCAGGCCTTGTGGCCTGCACAAGCCTTCTCCAACGCCATTTTATAACCCTGATTCCAAGACATCTGTCTCATGAGACAACTGTTCATTCTGCCTAATTTAGAACCAGGTTTTGCAATATGATATTCTCTGCCCTATGCATGTATTTCACATTTTGTCGTGCCTCTTAGTTAATCTACATCATTAAGATATAATGCAGATGTGTCAACAGCATTTTTCTCTCTTTAGTTTTCATTTGTTTGATAACTGTATCTTGAAGACCGGTTAGCGGCCCAGGGGGGGACCGGCGGCAACCTTGTTGTTACGCCGGATAGTCAATACCATCCATTTGAGGGATGGGCTTTCCATCTTCAACTCAAATTGGCCATTGTAATAAACCTCTCTTAAAGCAGCCCTCCCTCGACCCCCTGGTACATAATAATTATCGGCCTGTTTCGCTGTGCTACCATTTCTAGGTTAAGGTGATAGATGAGGGCGGTTTTTCCTATTTCCCGCTTCAGGCGGCGGACGGGTCTTTGATGAATGGCTTACTTGACCCATTTCAAACTGGCTTTCCCGGGCGGAGTGGGTTACGGGGTTGAGACGGCCATGTTCGCCTTGGTCGATGAATCTCCGTCTGAGCATCGACAGGGGGGGGGGACGCGCTTGTCCCTTCGGTGCTCTTGGACATTCTCAGCGGCCTTTCGATCCCAAGTACCATGGTATATTCTGGGGCGCCTGGCAGCAGAGAGTTGGGAATCGGTGGCATGCGCTCCCAGTTGTTCCGGTCCTACCTCTCTGGGAGAGTCCCCAGATGGTGCCGCTGGGAGACGTGTGCTCGACGAGAGGCCCCTTAAACCCTGGGGTCCCTCAAGGAGCCATTTCTGTCTCCCATGCTATTACATTTACCTGAAAACGCTGGGAGAGATCCTCGGAGGACTGGGGCGGTGGGTTATCAGTACGCTGATGACACCCAAATTATCTTCTCTATGTCTCCGATGATGCATGACTGGGATGGCGTCTACTCTCTCGTCGCCTGCCTAGAGTCAGTAATGGGCTGGATGAGGGAAACCCGACTCAAATGAATCCGGAGAAACACGGACTGGTACTAGTGATCGGTTCTCCTGGTCCAGGGAATGTCGGTGGTTCCCACCTGTCCTGAAAGGGGTCACGCTCCCTGTGAAGGAGCTCCGTGCGCAGTCTGGGGGTGCTTCTTGCTCGTCGCTTCACCTGACAGCTCAGGTGAATGCGACGGTCAGAGCGCCTGTTATTCAGCTTCGGCTGATTGCCCGCTGCCGCCATACCCTGCGCCCGCGGGACCTAGAAACTGTTGTTTATACAGCTCTGGTAACTTCGAGACTGGATTTCTGCAATTGTACTCTACATGGGGCAACCCTTATACCAAACTCTGGAAGCTTCAAATGGTGCCGAATATGGGCCAAGCCCGGGCCTGTTCACTGGTGCTCCCGGACCCAGCTACTAACACAGGTTTTGAAACAGATCTCCCTTGGCTGGCCCATCTGCTTCGAGCTCAAATAGGTGTTGGTGATTACCTATTCAGCCCTAAATGGCTGGGCCCAGGATACCTAAAGGACCGCTCTCCCCTTACCTTTCAGCCTTTTGCACCCTCAGAAACGTTCGGGCCAGCAATACTGAAGGGTGCCTCGGGGCTAGATTAGCCTCCACTACACGGAGGATATTCTCCACGGCTGCCCAGGCCCTTTGAAATACGCTTTTGCCCACTGAGCTCCGCTCGACTACCAACCCTGGCCCAATTCAGGAAGGACCTATACAAACCTTCTGTTTCAACAGGCATTCCCGAATAAAAATCCTGCGGGGCCTCCTCCTCTTTGTGGCCCACGAGGTTGGGCTATGGGGCCTTTTTGTTATTATTTTTTTGTACTGGTTGTTTGTTTGTATTTTTATTTTAATCTTTGTCTGTATTTAACTTTGATGTAAGCCGCCTGATCATTGGAAGGGCGGGATATAATTACTTTTTATTTTATTATTATTATGAATGATTGAACCCTTTTCAGGGCTGGACCTATTTAAAATTATATTTACTCAAATGATGGCATACTGGGGACATTACCAATAAATCTCTTTTTCATATCTTGATAATGTTTTAAAAATGTTTTCCTTTTCAACGTGGGGTTTCAAGTTTCTGATTAGTCACAGCACCGACAAAAGTGTGCACACATTTTGTCCTATTTGATTTTTTGAAAGATAAATTGTATTATTTATCTTTCTTTTTAAAAAAATGCATTGGTTTTGTAAAACACTCAAAGAAGAAAATACTTACAATCCATCACGCTACAGAGGTAGCAAGATAGCTTGGCAGTATAAGGAGGTCATGAAGCTATCCTTTAAAAAGTATAAAGTTCATGACTAACCACTCATTACGTGGATAATTTTCAGAATGCCCTCCCTACCTTTCCACTAAATGGAGCGCCTGCCTGGATCCACAAAAGGTTCCGTGGCCTTAGTGGATGCTTTATTGGAAAGGAGATTGTGTCTTCATGTCACGGAAAATGTCACCCATTTAATATGTACTTTGAACAAAATTACAGCAACTTACCAGTTAGTTGTGGGGGCTTTGTTTTCGGTTGCGGGGGGCTCAATATAAAATTAATCACCATGCTGACTGTACAGTGATGCAGTTGGATAAATCTACACTGTAAAATAATATGCTTTACTGTTATGGCTGTACCCTACAAAATCCTAGGATATGTAGTTTCATGAGTGCATCAGCACTCTTTTGCAGAGAAGGCAAAGCTTGCAACAAACTATAAATTCCAGGATTGTATAGGATGGAGCTACAGCATTAAATGATGATGTAAACTATGTGGCTTTACAGACCCGCCCAAAAAGGGCAGTCTGCCGGCACCTCCTTTCCGCCACCAGGAAGCTCAGCCTCCAAATGGGGAGGGTTCCCGGCGGCAGAAAAAGAAGCCACAAAAAACGCGGCTTCTTTTTGCGGTGCGGTTAATGATGACGCAAGGCATCAAGACACACTTGTGGCATCATTTCCATGCCACGCCGTGCGAACGCTAAGCATCCGCCTCGTCAAATGGGGGCCCATGTAGAAAGGGCGCTGCCATTTTGTACGTGCTTGCACGTACTAAGGTTAGGGCATCCAGAAGAGACGCCCTTTCGTAATCCTAGTATGGGCTGAGCACGTACTTTTTGTCATGTGGTACACCGGCCCTATTTACTTTTGCTATGCAGATTGCATACTCAAAGATGCAAATAGTCCCAATAGTGACTTGTCTGGCCAGGTGTTTTTGAATATGAGCATTGGACTCGGATACTGGGAGGCCAGATTCATGTCTCAGCTTTGGCCATGCAAATCCCACTTGTGTGACTGGGAAAATACACTCTCTCAGCCTTCTGAGAAACTTGCCAAAGAAACCCTATAATAAGTTTGCTTTAGGGTCTCCATAAAAGCATGGTCGCCCGCCTCGCCGGCAGACCGTTTGTTGGCTAGACGGCGGCGGACTACACGCCAGATGCCTCTGGGGCTTGCCGGCTCCCTATTGGTGCGTGGGGGCGGAAGGGCCGGCCCTCCGCTTCTGCGGACGCTCTGGGAGCCGGTCTCGTTGGTGCGGGGTTTCCAGTCTTCCAGGCTCTGCATTATGTGGGCTGGGCCTTGGAGGCGGGCCCTGCACGCCGCAGGGAGGGAGGGGCCTAGGCCTATTAGGCCGTGTTGCTGTCTCCTTCCTCGTCGGTTGCTGGCTTCGAGCCGAGTGGAGCCAAGGTG
>NC_056523.1:254763117-254850232 GCF_019175285.1 Sceloporus undulatus
TTCTTGTTGTTCACCGCCCTGATTTTTTAGAAGGGCGGTATATAAATAAAATTTTATTATTATTATTATTATTTGTAAAAAAAAAAAGTATTTTTTTTTGGGGGGGGCATGTGTAATGTTATTACCTCTTTTTAAAAATGTATCTGTTCATTTAATATTAACAATCTAATATTCAATCAAAACAAAGATAATATACATTTAAATAATGAATTCAAAAAGAAAAAAAGAAAGAAAAGAAAATTTTAAAAATCAGAGAAAGGAAGAAGAAAATATAAAACAGATTAGGACTCTAACTGGTCCTAACTGTAATGAAAATAATTCAGAGACATAGCCCTGTTAGTCTGGAATATAGTATACAAAGGGATCTTGTAGCACCTTTGAGACTAACTGTGTGAAAGAAGAAATAGCATGAGCTATCATAGACTGGTCAGCTTCCTCTGATGCAGGTAGTGAACAGATGCCCAGAAAAGACCTTTATAATCGGTCTGTATGAATAGCCATAGAAGTGCAAAACCAATGGTATGGTGATGAGGTGGCAAGTTAAGTTTTAACTTTGGTAACTGAAGGACAAAGGCAGGAGGAATAATGTTGCTTAAGACCAAGAGGTGGGTAGCCATAAAAATGGTGAGGGAAGTTTGGGAATGTGGGAAGTGCAGGCTCGGAACCTTAGAGGAGATATGATAAACTGGTTAAGGGTGAACTCATTAGGCTGCAGTGTTAACCAGTGTTACAATATGTGCAGTGTGCCAGGAAGCAGTATACAAAAATGTCTAAAAATTAAAACAGCTAAAAATCATTTATGCATTAAATATAATTTAAATTGCTATATCATGGATGATTTAGTAAGTTTGCTGAATTTAAAAACTTAAGCTACCTGATCTGTAAGCATCTTGTTGGAACATTTGAGCAAAATGGTTAAAAGAGACTCAGGAGATCAGCCTGGGGAAAGCTGAATAATTGGGAACATTGGGTCTTTCCTAGCCCCTACTGATATGGAATATACACATATAATAATGAAATATAAAACAAAATATTTATTGTCTCATCTTTTTATACTCCTTGTTTGATGCCCAAAAGGAATGAGTATTGAAATCAACTTCACCCCAAGAACTTCCCCATGTATACATACAATTTTCTAATCTGTTTTTTTCTTTAGTTTTAAATCACTGTGTGAATGTAAACTTGATAGCTTTTTTTTTGTTTTCATCAGCAAGACTTCTTTGACTTTTATACCTACAAAATTAAAGAAATGAGAAATGTGTCCCAGAAGACTGTAGATTAGTGAAATAGCTTTCTCCTAAATCTCTTTGTGCTATTCTGCTTGGTGCCAAGGAGCACCAGGGTGAGGATGAATGAGTTGTCTCACTGCTGTGCCCAATACATTGTACTAAACTCTGTCTTTGTCTCAGCTATAGAAATGCCACACTTCATGTGGAGTTTGAATAACACTGCATTGGGAGCTAATAGAAATTCAAATGGCTTTGTTGGCAAACAGAACAAGTAAAGACTTCTAAAAGGCACCTAAAAAAATGCCAGGGTAAAAAAAATCTGGGACTTGGAAACAAAAGAATAATTATATTGTATAGGAAACAATTACATAATTATCCTAGTAAATTTTGACATTATTCACTAGATCTATAATGGACATAATATTTGCACACATAAACTCCCACACATAACATTTCTATTAAAGAATTAAAAATAAGCCTTAATTTTTGCCTGCACATACATTTAGGCCAGAAGGACAAAGCATGGCTTAGGGGTACAACGATTATACATAGGCTAGAGTAGCTATAAACAGTTACATCTTTTATAGGTCACATAAAATGGCATAGAATGTGGCTATTGTTATTATTTATTATTATTTATAGTATTTATACCCTTCAGCCCTAAAGGCTAGGATCCAACTGCTGGGTATCAAGGCTAATACCTTATATGCCGGGATAGCAATAATGGGAGGAGCAAGAGTCTTGGGTAACCCCCAGAGTAAAGCTATACATTTGATCTCGATGTATTTTTATTATTTTATATTCCACCTTTCTCTCAATAAAGGAACTCAAGGCAGCAAAAGATTTATGGCAGACATATCAGCCCCCAAGCTAGACTGAATGCGGATACCAATTCCTATTTATCCCCACCAAAGGATAAAATATCATGCTTTAAGTGCATGTATATTATGACATGAAAACAGAACCATCCAGAAACAACAAAAACAAGGAAAATTACTAAAGGCAAGTGCATGATTTTCAGGTTAACATTTGGATGCATGCCTACATGTGGTAACAAACTTTTCATTCTAGATTTTCATTCTAGCTTTTTATTTATTCAGTCCTGATCAAATGATAAACATTTACAGCAACCAGAAGTAATGTGTACGTTTCTTTTCATGGCTTTCTGGTTATAACATCAGCACTATCAAAATGACCACTTCTTTGGATTCCATGGGTAATAACATTCACCCCCTCATTCTTGGAACAGGTGAATGACTTTGTAAAAGCCAACTCTGCCAACTTTCTACCTATGACATTTCGTGTCCAGATACATGAACTGTACAGACATCTTTCCCCAATTTAGTGGATGTGACATATTCTTTTTATTTGACTAATTCCCGAGCAAGCCAAATAGTACAAGCCAAGAAAAATGCAATGCCAGAGTGAGAATACACACATAAAGAAATTTTTTAAAAAGTAAAAAGGCCACTAGATGTACTGAAATACATGTACAGGATCAACCATACTTAACCATACTTAAAAACCCTTGTTTTATGTGGGGGATCTGTTCAGGAACCCACCCACCCCCATGTAAGTGAAATACTGCAGGACCACAAGTCCTGCTTTTTCAATGGTGGTGCGCCCCATTAATAGAATTGGAGCCTGCCATCTGCATGACTTTGAGTCCACTTATGGCACAGGCATGCTGTATATAGTTTTCTTTCAGCATGCTGTAGTGGTTTTTCTGTTGGACTAGAATTCTGGAAGGACCTGGGTTTGAATTTTTACTCAACCATAAAAACCCACTGCATGACTCTGGACTAATTTCACTCTCTTAGCCCCAGAAGAAGGCAGTGCCAAACCCCCTTTGAACAAATCTTGCTGATAAAACCTTGTAATAGGTTCATCTTAGAGTTGTGAAATGGATTGAAGGCACACAACAAGCAAGATGCATTAACTGGTTGAGCTGTTTACTTTGAAAAATATAAAGCAAATCCTTGTGCATTATTATTATTATTATTATTATTATTATTATTATTATTATTTAACAATGTTAGATTATTATTGTTTTATTATTATTATTATACTCCCCACCCATATAAAATGACAGTGTGCTATTCAGTTATTATAAAGACATATGTGGTATCAACAAAAATATAAAATTAAATGTAACATCACAGTGTATTTAAATTACATTTACATACAGATTAAATACCATTTTGCCTTTTTCAAAATATTAAAGAGTAGTACTTCTTCATACATACATCCTATAAGATGAAAACCTTGAAAGAATCAAAGGTTAAACTGCATGAATGACCTATGACACATTGCAAAAACTCTTCTGATGACTACCAATTATTTCTGAAAGCTTTTTAAATTACATATTTGTTTTAGTACCTGAATAAACAGTAAAATGCAATGGTTTATGAAAGCCAGGATTAAAAGTATCAGGTTGTCTTCTTTGGCTTGTATTGCCTACTAGATTATATTAATGAACCTGCCAACATTCACATGCATCAATACGAATAAAAGTTAGAAGAACAGTCTTTTCATGAGTTCATGACAATCTAAAATACTTTGAAATACTTTAAAATATTTAATATAAGAAAATGTACAGTTTATTTATCACAAGCATATTCATTAATATCATGTGTTACAGGTAATGGAACTTCCTGTTGCAGATATATTGTATATCCAATGATAGTATTTCTCACCCACCTTTAAGACTTGTTGGAAGAAAATGTGTGTCCTGGGTGTTTGCACATTTGTGTACCACAAAATTTGTCTCAAACACAGGGTGTGCACAAAACAATGTACATAGTTTAAATATAAGCACCTAAAATGCTTATAGTTTTTTGTGGTTTTTTTGGGCTATGTGGCCATGTTCTAGGAGAGTTTCTTCCTGATGTACAGAGAACATTTCTCTGAAGATGTCAGCCACAGATGCTGGTGAAACATCAAGAAGAAACTCTCCTAGAACATGGCCACATAGCCCAAAAACCCACAAAAAACTATGGATGCTGGCCATGAAAGCCTTTGACTTCACATTAAAATGCTTATATTTGTTCAAGAAAAGACTACATAATCATGGTTAGGACCATGGGGAAAAACTGTGTAAATAAGGTAAGCTACATAAATAAATAATCACTTTAGGAAAAAATGTCTAAATGATTTGCACAAATTTCACTGCGATAAGCCTTATTTTCTAAGTCATTGTTAGTACCAAGTCAAACCATTCATTGGTTGGTTCAGTGGTTCTGCTCTAGTTTAGACAAGTCAAGAGGATTCTGGCCAAGCATTACATACAAAATAAGGACAAAAAGAAAATGAAATTGAGATTTAGGGGGAAAAAACTGATATTCAACGTGAGTGATTTTCATATTCCTAGGCGCTCTATAGTGGAGTCTTTTGTCTGCTGATAAACAGATTCATTTGCCATGTGGAAAGTATTGGAGGAGATACTTGCTTTTGTTCTAGCAGGACTCTGCTGCCCTTCATTAGGTCTCTCTACCACCAGTGACCCTGTGTGAAAGATCGTGATGAGCTTTTGGCCCTCAGTCTAACTAGAGCACTTGTTGGGGCTCACTCAGGGGCTCAACAGATGGGCCATTAAGGCCGGCCTGTGGGCAGAGTTGGGGCATGGCATCCACATGACTCATGCCCTGACTCTGCCTCCAGGCCAGTGTGATGTTGTGCTACTCTTCACATGGTGCACGGTGTCACAGCGCCCCTGTGGTGCTGCATCTACATAGCCAGCAGCTATGGTGCACTTTTCAGGGTGCAAAGAAGAGCTGCTTCTTTTTGGCTCCTTTTTGTGCCATGGAAAGCAGAGATCAGGGCCGCAGCATGTAATTGCTGCAGCCCCAATCTGGCACCAAAATAGGCAGCTGCAGGTCACCCTTAGGGACAGTCTGTCGAGCTCCTCAGTCAACATTTAGGAAGACACATTTCATTGATTCAATGGATTTATTCTAAACAGGACTAGTTTCTTTGGGCCAATATTGTCAATATTATTATTTAAAGTATTGCTTCTTATGATTGTTAAATTTCTATCTTGTGTTGATTTCCTATTTCCAGTAGCTAATGTACAAAAGAGCCAGCATTTTGCTCTGGCTTGACTGTTGCACTAGGATTCTAGAAATCAGGGTCTGAACACTTGCTCAGCCATGGAATCCCTTAGGCAAGCCACACTCCCTCAGCTTCTGAGGGAGACAAATGCAACCCCCCTCTGAACAAACCTAAGAAAATCCTGTGATAGGGTTGCCTTAGGGTCAGCATAAGTCAAAAGCAGCTTGAAGGCACACTGCCACAACCACAAATTACTATAAGAAAGCACACACACACACACACACAGACACACACTTTCTTGAGAATGGCATGCAATAATTGCAGAAAAATATTCCACTTATATGGGCTAAATCTAATACTGTTCCTATCTAGAGAAAAACTATGTTAATGGCTATTACTTACAGCTCTCAGATCTATTATAGGTAAGACTAACATTGGATTCAGCCCTATATCACCCCCTTTCAAAATATTGCTGAATTGGTTTCACCTCTGAATCTCATTCACCTCAAGATGAACTGAAACCAACAAGTTTGCTAAAACAATTTTGTACAGAGACACAGTGAAATGTAAGGTGATTTCAGTAAAATCAGCAGTGAACAGCAAGAATGCATAACTAGCTTGCATGCGATTGCAACTTAATGAGGAATAACTTTATTCAGTCTAACTGTAAGCACTTAATTTACTTTCACAGTGGTGGGGTTGCAGCCTTTCTAGGTCATGGAAGAAGAATAGCAAATAACACTTTGTAGTTCATGGAATAGTTCAAGTAATGTCTTCTAGTGTTTCATCTTCTGTTGTGGTGATGACAAACTGGAGGACTGTGTTTTGTATTACAGCCCTAGACCATGCAGATGTGTGTTTCTCAAGTAAGTAAAAGATTTTTCACTAGTTATTTTTGGACAAAGGCTTATAGCATTTATGTACAGGCATTTTAAATAACAAAAATGTATCTAAATTAGTTACTCTCTGGAAATGGCGAAGTAAAATTACTGTTTTAAATAGTAACTACAACAGTGGCTATTTCCTGGACTTGGAACAATACCTAATTACTTTAACCAAAATTTTCAAGTGAATTTCTGTTAGAGAAAAAGATCTTTGGGATGGTTGATGTCTCTTGTTACCGGTGGTTCTGAACTGGTACCAACTGGAACAGATGCAGTCTTCTCAGCTACTCAGGATCAAAGTACAGTGGATCCTTGTTATACGCTGGGGTTTGGTTCCAAGATCCCCCGTGTATAACAAAATCCGTGTATGCTCAAGTCCCATTAAGTATAATGGCATAGCAAAATGGTGTCCCTAATAAAAAATGGAACATCAAGGTAAATTTATACTTTTTTGGAACATTTTTAAACCGTGTATGCTTGAATCCGTGTATAAAAAATCCGTGTACAAGAAGGGCCGACTGTAACTTCCACACAGATTTTCACTCAAATGAGGGTTTATTGACTTTGTTGCTATTTACACTTTTACAGCAGGCTACTATACATCTATACTCTTTCAGAGTCCATGCTAGAAGCTCGAATGTGACATCAGTCTTTGTTCTCTCAAAAGATCATCTTTCCCACCAAGTGGACACACCTCTTTCCCATGAAGTCACCATGCTACACAAGAGCATAACAATAATACATTTGTTTATATTATGTCTCAGCACATGTCCTTGAAAACTTGTTCTTCCAGGCCTAGTCTTTCTGGCCTGCAATAGGAACCATTTTAAACTTTAGTTAACCATTGCCACATCTGAACATTTTCCATACAAATTAGAAATATATTTTAACAATTTGTAACTTCTGAGCCAAAATACATTCAATCCTCACATGAGGTCTAAAACCAAACCCATCTCCAGATTGTTAATTTTGTTCATTTAATTCTAAATGTGCATAGTTCAGCATATGGAGGAAATAACCCTCCCTGTTCTATAAGCTATATTTAATTAATACAGTTTTAATATTGCTTCTGAGCATATCAAAAGAACTAATTATATCTGAGTATCTGGAATAGCCAAATTGGAGTGATGTCTTTTACAAATACATGCATTGTAAGCATCCAATAACTTCCGCTTTGACAATGCCTCTGTCTCGAGATGTTCAAGTATAATCCCTACAATAAACCTGCTCTGTCAAAATATACTCCCTTCAATGAGCACCTCCATCTTAACAGAGGTACTCCATCTTTTCATGAGAGTGATTTCAGCTGCTGGTATTCAGGCAAGGACAAGAACATACACAGAGTTGCCAAGATTTTATGTGGTAGTAGTTAAACTTAAATTTGGCTTGGAGTCTATTTGAAAGAAGACAAGGTAATGATTGGAGGAAAGACCATAAGATAGTACCATATTACTTGCAGGAAACAGCAGACTGTGAATGATTCCTGATGAAAGTTAAGAAAGCAAGAGCAAAAGCAGAGTTACAGTTGATTATTAATATAAAACTAATAACCAGAGATTATTTATAGAATTTATACTGGATGCTAAAGACATTGAAGCAGTTAAGATTTCCTACTCAGTAATCAAAACAGAGACTATAGTCAAGAAATCAGAAGAAGAGTAAGGGTTCAAATGGTAACTATGGTTGGAACTGAATAAGCTCTTCAAATCTAAAGATACATTATTACATACCAAAAGAAGGGCCTTCCATGCCACAGTATTACCAGTTTCTATGTATGGTTGTGAAAACTGGGCAGTGAAGAAAGCGGACAGGGGGAAAATGAACACATTTGAAATGTGGTGATGAAGAATTCTATGGATACCAGGGGCTACAAATAAATGGGTCTTACATCAAGTCTAAATTCTCAGTAGAAACCAAAATGACTAAATTGAAGCTATAACACCTTGGCCATAGAATGAGATAACATCATTGGGAAAAAAAATAATGTTTAGTAAAGAGGAAAACCACATTACAAGGAATCCACAGCCCTGAATTTCCATAATTTGAACATGGCAACTGAAGTTCAGGCTCCTTGGAATTCGCTTCTTTATAGGGTCCTCATAAGTCAAAGCTGATTTGACAACAAATGTCAAGAACAACATACATGTACTTTCAATTATACAATGTTCAAATAACTATCCAGTTCATGTAATAAGAATTTAACAGAACTCAACTGCACAATGTCAACCGCTTTTAGTATCCTGCTGTGGTCTATTTTTTCTGCTTCAATTTTTATAGGCCAATTTTGTACACTTCTGCACCAGCCATAAAATGATGATTAGTATTACAGAAAATCTTTGTGAAAAGAACATTACTCATGGAGCTTCTACAACTAGGGAATCATAGGCAAACAGTTTTACCTAACAATGTCATTTTATTTGGTGTGTGTTTTTTATGGCTTACAATTTGTTTTAGAAAAATATTCTGTCAAACTCAGCATCTAAGGTGTAACCGTTGTAATTGAAAGCAGAAGACTGACTATTTCAATAAATATTCTGATCAGAGTAAGTCCCTTTTGAAATGCTTTGTTAGATCGTGAGCACAGAAGGGAAGATATTAGTAACAGGTTATCAAACCCAAAATCAATAATTCAAATTGTAATCCTAAACTTATTTATCTGTGCATAAATACAACTGAAGTTGATATCAGTTACATGAAAATAAATACATATAACATTGGAATGTCAATGTTACAAATAATTTGTCATACTTCATGGTTGAAGTTTAAATTGTAATTATACGGGTCTATTATTGTACAACTCATTATTGCTGGATATGAGAGTCAGGGCTATGGATTATTTAGTCTATCTAAAAGTAGTTTAGGAATAATTAAAAAGATCAAATAGTCATTAATTAGTGCTTTAAAGCTTAATGTTTATACTTTTTTATTCTTCAACATAATAGCTATCACCATGAGTAGCCCTACAACTCTGGAAAGTATATAATATAATATTGTCTACAGTTTCTATGGAATTACTAAAGACAACACTTAGGAGTAGAATGTCTTGTTATGAAGGTCTACAAAAAGGTTGATTTATTTATAAAAACAAGGCTGGAGCTTCTTTGGCATGCTCTAGGTGTATTCCAAAGAACCCAGTTACTTGTTTGGATGAACTAATCTAGAATATTGAGGATCAGACTAATGGAACCTAAGAGCCATTTAAAACCAAATGCTGGGGATTTTCCGCTTTATGAACATTTTCAGTAAGCTGGACATAATTACAATTCATTTAAATTTGGTGTTTTACAAGTCATACAGACTAAGGCATGTCACGACAACTCATTATCATTGCTCAGACAGGAAAGGATATTTTGGATATTTAAACCCAGTACTGAAATCCCTTTGAAGTTAAATGACAAATTAGATTATGCCTGTTTTCTATGAAAATTTTACTTGGGCCCTGTACAGACAGGCTGTTTCGTACGTACTCTGTACGTACTAGGGTTGCCTGGGGGCGGGTCTTTTAGACGCCCACAACCCTAGTACGTACGGAGTATGTACAAAATGTTCACACAGGCGCGGCCATTTTGTCGTAATGGGCGCATCGCGTCCAAACGGCACGGCACAGCCATTACGTCATGGCACCACTGTAGGGCATTTGTGGCGCCTTTTCAGCAGCACCAGAAGGAGCTCCATTTTGGAGCTCCTTTGGCCGTGTGTATCGCTGGCACAGCCTTTAAATGATTGCTCCAGTGATACAAAGAGAAAGGGGCTGAGTGGCTCCTTTCTCCCTTTCCCCACCGCTGTCAGGGTGTCCTTGGGGCATGAAGCCCCAAAGGACACCCCTTTCCAGGCTGCGGGGAAGCAGCATTTTGCCACTTCCCTGTGGCCTGGAAAAGCGGCGGATCGGGGCCTCTGGGGCTGCCGCAGTAGCAACTGAGGCCCCGATCCGTCAGGGAAAGGGGCAGGTGCAGGCCACCCCAAAGGGGCGGTGTGTATCCCACCTTAGTTACACTGAAATGTTTTCCTTTACTCTATAATGTAGTGTTAATATTGCCAGTGATGAGAATCACAGAATCATAGAGTTGGAAGAGACCACAAGGGCCCTCCAGTCTAACCCCCTACCATGAAGGAAGTCTCAATCAAAGCATCCCGGACAGATGGCCATCCAGCCTCTGTTTAAATACCTCCAATGAAGGAGACTCCACTACACTCCGAGGGAGTGTGTACCACTGTCAAACAGTCCTTACTGCCAGGAACCTCCTAATGTTGAGGTGGAATCTCTTTTCCTGTAGCTTGCATCCATTGTTCTGGGTCCTATTCTCAAGCTTGTTTCCTCCTCAATATGACATCCCTTCAAATATTTAAACAAGGCTATTATATCATCACTTAAGCTTCTCTTCTCAAGGCTAAACATACCCAGCTCCCTAAGTCTCTCTTCATAAGGCAAGGTTTCTAGACCCTTCACCATTTTGGTCACCCTCCTTTGGACATGCTCCAGCTTCTCAACATTGTTTTTCAATTGTGGCGCCCAGAACTGGACACAATATTCCAGGTGGGGCCTGACCAAGGCAGAATATTACTTCCCTTTATCTAGACACTATAGTTCTATTGATGAAGCCTAGAATCACATTGGTCTTTTTAGCTGCCGGATCACACTATTGACTCATGTTCAACTTGTGATCTACTTGGACTCCTAGATCCCTTTCAAATGTAGTCTTGTTCAGCCAGGTGCCTCCCATCCTATATCTATGCATTTATTTATTTATTTGCCCTAAGTACCTTACATTTCTCTGTGTTGAAATTCATTTTGTTGTCTTTGGCCCAGCTTTCTAATATATTAAGGTCATTTTGAATTTTGATCGTATCCTCTGGGGTATCAGCTATTCCTCCTAATTTGGTGTCATCTGCAAATTTGATAAGCATGCCCCCTATTCTTTTATCTAATGTTGAATAGCACTGGGCCCATGACAAAACCCTGTGGCACTCTCCAGGATAAAGAGGAGCCATTGCTGAGTACCCTTTGGGTTCTGCTGATCAACCAATTAAAAATCCATTTAACAGTTGCATTGTCTAGCCCACATTTTACCAGCTTGTTTGCAAGAATGTCATGAGGACCTTGTCAAAGGCCTTACTGAAATCAAGATATGCAATATCCACAGTATTCCCTTCATCAACCAAAAAAGAGATCAGATTAACCTGGCATGTCTTGTTCTTCAGAAACCCATGCTGACTTTTTGTAATTATGGCATTCCCTTCTAAATGTTCACAGACTTTCTGTTTAATGATCTACTCTAGAATCTTTCCTGGTATTGATGTCAGACTAACTGGATGATAATTGTTGGGATCCTCTTTTTTCCCCTTTTTGAAGATGGGGACAATGTTTGCTCTCCTGAGACTTCTCCTGTTCTCCAGGAGTTCTCAAAGACATTGCCAATGGCTCTCAGATTATATTTGGCAGTACTTGTAATATCCTTGAATGTAGTTCATCTGGTCCCGGAGACTTACATTCATTTGAATTAACCAGGTATTCCTGTACTACTACTTTCCTTATTCTGTTCTGCATTTCCCCTATTGTGTCCACTGCTCCATTATCCTCAGGTTGAGCACCCTTTTCCTTTTCTGAGAACACTGAGTAATTCTACCTTTTCTTTGTCCCCTGTTAGCATTTCACCATCTTCTCCACGCAGTGGCCCTACCATTTCCTTCTTCTTCTTTTTGTTGGCTAACTTACCCCCAAAAGCTCTTTTTATTGTTCTTAACCTCTCTAGCAAGCCTGAGCTCATTCTGTCCTTTAGCTTTTCTCACTTTACTTCTACACGTGCTCGCTATTTGTTTCAATTCTCCTTTGGTAATTTCCCCCCTATCCCATTTCTTATGCATGCCCCCTTTAAAACTTTGCTCCATTGAAAGTTCTTTAGTCATCCATCCTGGTTTCTTGAGACACCTCCCATTTTTTCTCCGCATGGAAAAAGTTTGAAATTGTGCTTTCAGTATCTCCCTTTTGAGAAACTCCCATCCATCCTGAACTCTCTTCTCTTTTAGTATTTCTGACCATAGGATCACCCCCAGTATTTCCCTAAGTTTACTGAAATCAGCTCTCTTATAGTCTAGAATGTGTGTCTGACTATGCCTGGCTTCTCCTTTCCACTGTGTTACAAACTCCAGGAGAACATGGTCACTTCCACCTAATGATCCCACCACTTGCACCCCATTAACCAAGTCATCCTTGTTGGTTAGGATCAGATCTAAAATAGCTGACCCCCTTGTTGCCTCTTCCACTTTTTGGACAAAGAAATTGTCTTCGAGGCAAGTAAAGAATTTGCTAGACCTTTCTCTTAAAAATATTATACCCCTCTATTATTAGATGCCAATCATGAGACTGATGCCACCAGGTTACAGTGATGTCATTTTATCATATTTGCTTTATTGTGCTAGCTGTTCACGTTTATCCTGTTTATTCATCATGCTCTGTGCATTAGGGTAGAGACATCTAAACTTTTTGCCTGTGTAAGGTTTTTTTGCCTCTCACTGTTGGATCCTTGCACTATTTGCCTTGTTCCCTCTATAACAGTTTGGCTATTATCTCCAGCCCTTCATGAACTCCTGCCTTCCAAAATACTGTCTCCTTCCCCCATATAACTCAGTTTAAAGACCTCCTGATTAGATTTTTGAGACTATTGGCAAAAACATTTCTGCCAACCGGTGTGAGAAGTATGCTGGTCTTCTATCCTTGCCTCCATTCAATGTGGCTCTATTAATTACAAATGGTATTTAAAGAGTATGAGGGCCAGCTTTTCATATGTCATTTTATCTGAGAAATCTCATGTAACTATGTCATAGTTATTATGCAATAGATATAATTTTGGTATTTTGAAATGTAAATATGTCCAGGATGTAAGCTTTTCTACTTGTGTATCACAGTAGATTTACATTATTTGGTATGTTATTTAGTAAACAATACACCCGATTAAGCTTCTGTTGGTGAAATGGAAAGAACATTCCCCAGGTCTTCTATCCTGTGGGCTTATCTCAACAGCATGCCCTTGATTCCACTTCCTGCAGTTTAATTGTCTCCTCTATGTTGGGTGTTGTTTATGTAGTCATCTACTGAGAAGGTTATGTTCATGATGGCTTAATCTTTATTGTACAATTAAAGAGCTTGCTCAGCTATTGTCTGAAGTTTAATTACTCTCTATGAACTTTTATATGGACTGATATAGGTATTACAGCCTTAATTGAATACTTTAGATGTACACACATACACATACACACACGTATTGTAACACTGAATATAATACGGGACAATGATAATACTGTATGCTGTTGTTAATACTGAACAGTGACAATTGATCAGATAATTAGCAAAATCACATGTTTACTTTTTGTGTATGTATGTTGCCTGATTTCTGAGCTATATAGGGTCTATATATCTGTAACATCTTGTGTACTACAGTTAATCAGAAGCTTCATTTAGACCCCCCCCCTTTTTTTTATCAACTAATCTGTGACAAATACAATAATGCCATTGTTTGATTTTCCCAGTGACCAGCCTGGCTTAGAAGTTTAGCTTCCCATCGGCATTGTGTGTGTTAGTTAAACTAATTAATCTTTCTGTTTAAATAAACTTTTGCCCTAGCTCAATTAACAGGTGATGTATACCAGAGTTTGATTAAAGTAAGTAAGTAAGTAAGTAATAACATTTATTCGGTCATTGACCAGTATAAAAACAAAATCACACAAGCAACATATCAATATAACAATAACAAATTAAAATATAAACTGATGGTAGACTGTACGTGTACAGTAGCAAACAGTTCTTTCTACATGGTAATAAAATGACCATTTGACAGTTGAGGGCGCAGTTTACAAACAATATAACAAAATTTAGCCACCTTATAGGATATTGTAGAATCATTGTTATCCAATAGGAGGCGTAAATAGAAGGAGTCAGTTTTACCTGGGAATTTACTCAGTAGTGGGCTAATCTGTTGGTGACGAATGTCTCTATAGAACTGACAATAAAGGAAAACATGCTCATTGGTTTCAACAGCACCCGAGCCACATGGGCAAAAACGAAGTTCAAAAGGTGTTTTTTTTTATCTACCTTCCAATATGGCATGGGCAACACATTGAAATGTGCCAGAGTTAGAACCCTTCTAAACTTTGGGAAGGTAACATGGAACAGATATGGAGCTAGAGGTTTGATTAAATTGTAATGTTAAAGCATTACATATAGTATGTAAAGTAGCAAGTACATTTCTATACTGCTTACTGATATATTAAGCAGTTTATAAAGTGTAAGCTAATTGCCACCAACAAGCTGGATACTCATTGTAGTGACCTACAGAAGGATGACAGCAGTGTTGCCAATTTCGCGACTTTCACGCGAAAATGGGGACTTTTCAGAGCTTTCCGTGTGATTTTCGCGCCTGGCTCTTTTTCAGTGCCTTTTCGGCGACTTTGGCCCATTTCAGCTCCAGACTGCTGCAGAGCAACCAACCCTGGGCTGGAGAAAAACCTCTCTCTCTCTCTCTCTAATGACTCCCTCTGAGAGAAAGGACGGAGCAAGCCCAACCAACCCCAACTGTTTGGAGGAATAGTTCAGCCAATCAGAGAGAGAACAGTGATTATTGCCCCCCCCCAGGCATTCTCAGGCTCCAGGGGAAAGCAAAGTGGCTGCAGTGAGGCAGGGAGTGAGGGATCTTGGCTGGCTTAATCCCAATTGCCTTGGCTTGATGTTGTGGACTTCTGTGTGTACCTGAGAGTGACATTTGAATTTCTGAATTCCTGAGCTTGGGCAGAGTGCCCCAAGCCTACCTCTCAGAGTCGTTGTTGTACTGTGAGGAGGACCATTTGGGTTGTGTGATGTGAATATGATGTCCCTGAGTGTGTGTGTGTGTGTGTATGTGTGTTAGTGATTAAATATGCCTCTGAGCATGGGCAGAGCATCTGGTAAGTTGGCACCCCTATTGCCCTGTCTTCCAAGAATTTTGTTTTGTGACTCTCTTTTTCGTTCCCTTTTCCATTGCCATCCATACTGCAGAAATAATCCAGTTTGGCACTGCTTCTAACTGCAAGGCTCCCTGCGATGATGGGATTCTGGGCACAACAAACCACCAAGCCAAGAATTTCATGCATGGAGCCCTGGCTGGTAAAAGCAGGGTCTCAACATGTCACAACAAACTACAATTCCCAGGATTCCCTGGTTTGACAAGGGAATTGCCTCCACACTTCCAGATCACAGCCCCAGAGAATGAGTCTACAGGATATCAGTGTTGCCAGGTTAAGTCCACTTCTTCAGCTGCATTTGGATTTAATATTGATAATAATAATGATAATAATAATGGTGATGATGATAGAGAGATCTTATAGCACCTTTGAGTCTCACTGAAAGAAAAGTTGGCAGCATGAGCTTTCCTAGACTTAAGCGTATTTCCTCAGATGCATGGGAATTGTAGTTCATTGTGGCACCAGAGCTCTTTCTCATAAAACTACAATTCCCAGAGTTCTCTAGCACTGAGCCAGGGCAGCTAAAGCAGTCTCAAACTGGATTATTTCTGCAGTGTGTCTTGGACCCAACTCAAGCTGCATCTTCACTCACGTTTTAATTGCCATGGCCCAGTGCTATGAAATCCTGGGAACTGTAATTTGTTGTCACACCAGAGTTTGCTGAGAGAGAAGGTTAAACTACACTTCCCAGGGTTCCCTAGCACTGAGCCAGGGCAGTTAAAGCAGTCTCAAACTGGATTGTTCATGCAGTGTGTCTTGGACCCAACTCAGGCTGCATCTTCACTCCAGACTCCAGAGACAATCCAATTTCATACTGTTTTTACTGCCATGGCTTAGTGCTATGAAATCCTGGTAATTGTATGTTGTTGTCACACTAGAGTTTGCTGAGAGAGAAGGTCAAATGTCTCTAAAAACTAGAATTCCCAGGATTCCCTAGCACTGAGCCATGGCAATTAAAAAGGTGTTAAAACTGGATTTATTTCTGCAGTGCGGTTGCAGCCGAACACATTTCTATTTGGCACAAAGCTTCCTGAACCCCCTTCATGTCAAAATAAATATCTTAAAAGGACTGAAAGATTCATTGTTTGGTTCAATGGTGATTTTGAGGGTTGAAATAAGTTACAGTTATTTTTATTCAATTATGTTTACGTTTATTTGCAAAACATCTGCCATTTTAACATTATGGGAATTTTCCGGGAATTGTGACTGAATATTCCGTGTGATCTGGGGGGATTCAGCGAGTTTTGGACAAACATTTCCGGGAATTATCTTCGAGGCTTGTTGGCAACACTGGATGACAGGCTGAGTTGACCCGGAACCCCTGACTGGTATTGAACTTACAACCTTGTGATTTGTGAGCGAGTTACTGCAGTACAGACATTTTAACCACTGCACCATCAGGGCTCCAAGAGTAATTCAATACACAATGGATAACTAATTAAACAGACACAAATTCTCCTCCCATATCCTCCCACCCTGAGGCCTTGCCACTCACCTACAGACCAACACACAATTAACATGTAAATCACTTCCTCTCAGCCAAGAATCACACAGTATATATACCCCACACATATCCAAGCCACCATTCTCTGAAGGTGCCAGCCACAGATGCAGGTGAAACATCAGGAATAAATTCTTCCAGAACACTGCCACATAGCCTGAAAACCCCACAAAAAACTATGGATGCTGGCCATGAAAGCCTTCTGCTTCACATGATCTGAACTGTTTTTTAAAAACAAAATATATTGTAAAATGACGAGATTCTTTTCCTATTTGCACTTGATACCAGTAAGTCTTAGAGAACTGCTGACATTCTCCTGATAAAATAGTGCTGGAGAAGGAGAAACCTTGATGTAACAGGTGAAGCATACTGGCTACACCAGCCATGATCAGGCTATAATCGGCCCGGGACCATGATAACCATAGGGCCCGCTCTCAAAGTGGGCTAACGCTAGGCAGGAGTGGAGTTTTTCAGCTCATTTCTCTAACAGCTTCAGGACAGCTGGCTGGCCTTAGAGTGGCTTCTGGGGCATGCAGCATGTGAATACCATACCCCTGAAGTTGCCAGAAGCCGCTTCCTTTGGCCTGTTTGTTTTGGGCTGTATTGCCTGCCTAGGCCCTGAGATCATCAAGAGAGGCCCGTCACTCATTTCCACCATGACCACAAGCTTGGTTGGTGGGCATGAAAGAGTGGACCTTCTTGATGGCTTCCCCAGAGTCTGGAACTCCATTCCCAAGGAGACCAGAATAACTCCCTCTCTGCTGTCCTTCCACTTGCAGGCAAAACCCTTTTTATTCTGACAGGCTTTTAAAACAGAATTTTTTAAAAGAATGAGCAGGAGAGTGCTGTATTGTTTTAAATGGTACGGTTGTAATAGCTTTTAAATCTTTTTAATTGCATGTCATTATTTTAACTAGAGATTTGAAGTGTTTTATGAAGATGTGGTCAGAATGCTTGGAGAAATGAGAGCCACCACATACACACTAGAACCTTTTCCTTCCTAGCTTCTGAAAGCAGCTAGATGGGGACTAGCCGAGTGGGTAAGGGGAGTGGTGAATGCCTCACTGCAGCAAAGGAAGTTCCTGTCCTGCAGAAAGAGACTGTGGTGAGTCCTTACTTTAAAAAAAAAAGCCTCCTTGGATTCCACTGTTTTGAATAATCATTGGCCAGTCTCTAGTAAGGTTCTAAAACATGTCATGGCTTCTGAGCTCCCCCCCTCCATAGGGGGTTCTGGAACCAAAGCCAAGGACCCACTGCATGTGATTATTTTAATAGTTTTTTTTAAAAAAAGAAAATATTGTTCTTTTAAAACTTTTTTAGTGATTCTTTCTAGGAGCTGTCTTGGGTCCCACTTTGGAGAAAAGTGGCATACATACATACATACTTATAAAAATAATATTGTGACAAGTTTAATTCTATCTTAATGTACACTTTTTGTATATTTTAACTGTATTCCTCTTTCTTAAACCGTATCCCTCTTTTTGGGATGTGGTGGCTCAAGTGGTGAAGATGCTGACTCTGTTGATTGCAAGATCAGCAGGTTGGCAGTTCAAAGCCTGGGTGCCGCCTGATGGGGTGAGCTCCCATCACCAGTCCCAGCTTCTGCCAAGCTAGCAGTTTGAATGTATGCAAATGCAAGTAGATAAATAGGTACCACAGGTGGGGAAGTAAACAGCATTCTCTGCAATCATGCTAGCCACGTGATCACAGAATGGTCTCTAACAATGCTGGCTCTTCGGCTTAGTAATGGAGATGAGCACTGCCTCGTATGGTTGGACACAACTTGACAACCTTGTCAATGGGGAATACCTTTACCTTTATTACTCTTTTAACTGTATTGCTCTTTAAACAGTAAGCTGCTTTGAGTCCCAATTCTGGATGGAAGGTGGGATACAAATAAATAGTTTTTGTTTCATTGCTGTTGCATTTATTGTTTAATATTGTGAAGTGGCTTTTAAAGCCTGGACATCCATCGCCAGTCCACTCCCCACTGGCACCAAGGCTCACTGGCTCAGCACCAAAATGTTTATCATTTGAACAGAGCTAGTGAGGACAAGCAAAGTTTTCTGAGATGTGACAGGTCAGTTCTTGCTTTCTTTAGTCAGTCCTTGATTTCTCCTCCACAGTTATGCTGTTGAAGAAATAATTTCACAGTGGTATGACTCTCATTGGATAGATAGAAAAGGCTGTTAAATGTAATTGACAACAGATAATTTACTGTAGCATCTAGTGACAACATGGTAACAAAATGATATGAATACACCAATCTTTGGAAAGAGGTCCTAGGTGATTTCACACATATATAGTGTTCTCTCCAAATTATTATGCCCCCCCTCCCACCACTATGCCATAATCCACAATCTTTTTTTAGGTGGAAGGACTACTTAAATAGCATAAGCTATACAACATTCTATAGATATCCCTAGAAATTTAAGGCACTTAGTTCTCCAGGCCTAAAGAAAAATCAAAAAGTTTTGGTTTTGTGTATGGAGTGGGTTTAAATCCTCTGCACCCCTTTCCATCCATTCCAACTAGCATCAGGTCCCACCGGCCTATCTTGAACATGTCTGTATGTGTGTGATGTTTGTGCACCATCAGCACACCAAAGGACTCATGGAAGGGAACTGTGAAGGGAGAAGGTGACTGTATGTCATCATGCCATTTTAAGCTAAACAGGCAATGGAGTGCTAGCAGTATAACTCATGAGCCTTCTTGTTACACAAGTCCTGTCTTGGAAGTGAGCCTTCCACAAGACCCAGCATGAGTGCTATAAGAAAGGCAACAAAGTATACATTAAATTGGAAGGGTGGCAACCACTATAGACAGTTTTTGTGACCTGCAGAACACCCAAATTTAGTGTTTCCCTCTAGCTCTGGGATGTCATATGAACTGGTTAGCTAGCTTTTAATAGGATTTCTGCCTTCTGCTGAAATTGCAGAAGGACAATATTACTGGTTTCAGGTTTAGGCCCTGAAGTCTCAGGAGATAGGGTGCTGCTGACCTGTATTGCCTCACACAGATCTTTGAAAATTTAGGCCAAGGAACATGATTTGCATCTTCCTGGATCCTATTACATTCTAGCCCACTGATATACCTGAGGGCTTATTATTGCTCAGTACTTCATCTAAATAAATGGATTTGTATCCATAAAAGCTCGTGCTAAAATAAAAACAAAGTTTTTTTAAATTACATTTCTTTTCTTTCTGTCTGTCTGTCTGTCTGTCTCTCTCTCTCTTTTGCTCTTTTTTATACTAAACACATGGGATACAGCAAGAACTGGGATTATTTAAAAACACAATATCATACAGTAAGAGATAGAGAACACTATAACATTTACTATGATGGATTGTTAAAGAGGCATTTTGGGAATAAGTAAATATTACAGAGTCAAAAAAATTAAAAGCATAAATATTATTTTAGTTACATTTATATGCCATTGGTCTATTAGTGACCTTGAGATGATATAAATAGCTATCTTGCTTACCACTTTATCCTCACAACAATCTTATGAAGCATATCATGCTGAAAATGAATGACAGGCAGAGGTAATCCAGTGAGTTTCATGGTTCAGTGGGGATTAGAAACTCTGTTTCCTAAATCCTAGTCCAATATCTACCTCACACTAGTGCTAAAGAGGATATTTGAAAAGCAAGAAACCGCAAAACATGTTTATCACAAATATGAATTCAGTTTTGAAGGACTAGTCTGACATTTATGAGCATGAATCCACATAATGACCCCGCTTTCTGGATATGTGCTTTCTTCAAAGGAAGAAGGTATTTTTCTTGAGAAAATAATTTATTGAAGACTAACAATTAAGATGGTCTTTAACTTCATAAAAGCCATAAGTGGCTATTCTGGACAATTGGTCATCAAGCCACTGATTTAGAAGAGGTGACACCCAAAGTCATATGTTCACAATTTCACATCTGTAATAGAATATCAGAAATAAAGTTGGTTCATACACAGCTGGAATTTAGATATTTCTCAATGCCCTACTCTGTCAAACTGGTTAGTAGTGTGAATTAATACAGTGTAGATGCAGTAACAGTCACAGTAGGCAGGTTCTTAATTACTTAACTATTATCCAGTGACGATATAAAGGAAGTGAATATATATATGATACACAGTTGTGAGTACATAAAGAGCATGGATTAGTAACATTGGTCGATATGGTACTAAGCAATCCTGATACATATATTTTGCACATAATATTTATTTAGGAGAAAAATAAAGAAAACAAAAATAATTACAACAGAGGATCTACAAAAATTCAGCCTAGTCAATGAGGAAATCAAAATAGTAAAAGAGTTCCCATTCCTTGGATCAAACATCGATCAGAAATGAGACTGCAGCCAAGAAATTAGAAGACTGGGAATCTGAAAAGCAGTTATTAAAGTACTAGAAAACATCCTAAAGAATAAAAATATACAAATGAGCACTAACGTTAGAATTTTATGAGCCACTGAATTCCCTATTACCATGTACAGACGTGACAGCTGGACAGTGACGAAAGTAGATAGGAAGAAAATCATAGTGGTGAATAATGGTGCTGGAGAAGGATGCTGAGAATACCATGGCGTGCCAAAGAACAACAACAACAATAACAAATGGGTCCTAGAACAGATAAGGCCTGAAATCTCCCTGGAAACCAAGTTGATTAAGTTGAGGCTGTCATACTTTGGCCACATCATCAGAAGACAAGGTTCACTGGAAAAAACTATAATGTTAAAAAAGGTGGAGAATGTAGAAAGAGAGGAAGGCAACATGCTAGATGGGCAGACTCTATTAGGAAGTTCATGGGTATGAATTTACAGGACCTAAGGAGAGTGGCTGAGGACAGGGGCTCTTGGAGATTATTATTATTATTATTATTATTATTATTATTATTATTATTATTATTATCCCGCCCTTCTCCCAAAGTTGGAACTCAGGGTGGCTTACAACATTAAAAAACACCATACAGTTAAAATCATACAAAAATAATATATTAAAATAGAATTAAATTACTACAATAGTTCAAACAAATTCAATGCTAACATCAAGTTTAAAAAGATATCTCATCCACAGGGTTGCCACGAGTTGGAATCAACTCAAAGGCAGTTAACAATAGAACTACAAGAAATCCATACTCTTTCCCTCCCCGTCTTTCCATCTTTCCGTCTGTCCCTTCCTTCCTTCCTCTCTCCCCTCCCTTTCTCTCTCACACGTTATTTTGCAATTCATAGAAAAGTTTTTCTTTTATGACATCACAAGGGCTCACCTTCTGGTCACATATTTTGGACCAGAAATATCAAGAAGTGGGCATGCTGATCTAGCAACCCCACTTCTTAAAGCATGTTTATGAAATCAGTATTACAATTCCTTGTTACTCTCTCCTTTATTTTGGCTCATTCTACCATGAATACATAGTATTTTGTTGTTGTTGTTAACTGCCCTTGAGTCAGTTCTGTTCTATGGCAACCTTGTGGATGAGACATCTTCAAGAATCCATCTTCAAGAATCCATATCCTCCACTGCCCTGCCCAGATCCTGCAAGCCCTTGCCCACAACCCCCCCTGACTGAGTCTATCCATCTGGTTTGTGGTCTTCCTCTTTCTTCTAGCCTCCACCTTTCCTAGCATTATTGTTTTTTTCTATGATCCATGCCTTCTCATTATGTGGCCAAAGTATGACAGTGTCAACTTGATCATCTTTGCTTCCAAGGAGAGCCCTGCTCTGATCTGTTCAAGAACCCATTTGTTTGTCTTCTTGGCTGTCCATGGTATCCTAAGTACTCTTTTCCAGCACCACATTTCAAATGAATTTACTTGTATTTTCTTTCCATTGGCTTCCTTCACTATCCAGCTCTCACATCCATACATAGTAATTGGGAATGCAATGGCCTGAACGATTATGACTTTAGTGCTCAGTTGTATGCCTTTGCTCTTCAGTATCTTTTCCAGTTCTTTCATATCTGCCCTTCCCATTCCTAGCCTTCTTCTAATTTCCTAACTACAGTCTCCATTCTGGTCAATATTTGATCCTAGATATGGGAATTCTTTAACTATTAAACTATTTGAATTCCCTCGTTGTCTAGACTGAATTTGTGTATTTCTTCTGTGGTCATTATTTTTTGATTTCTTTATGTTCAGCATCAGACCTGTCTTTGCACTTTCATCTTTGAACTTCCTTATATTAACTGTTCCAGTTCCTGAATGTTTTCTGTTAATATTATGGTGTTGTCTGCATTACTTAGGTTGTTAATGTTGCTTCCTCCTATCTTCACTTCTCCTTTTTCTGAATGTAATTCTTCTTTTCTTATGATGTTTTCAGCATATAAGTTAAACAAGTAAGGTGATAGGATGCAGCCTTGCCTGACCTCTTTGCCTATTGGGAACCACTCTGTTTCTCCAAATTGTGTTCTGATGGTGGCCTCTTGTCCTTGGTACAAATTCATCATCAGGACTACCATAGATGTGAAAACCCCTACATTGCCACCCCCTGCTCTTCACTGACCGTTAAATGCCATGGAGGGAGCCGTCTCAGGAGCAAGGTGGGTTAACTTTGGAGTGTATTGGGGATTGTGGCACAAGGGCATAGTGAATTCCTTCCTCTTCCTTGTCCTTCGCAACAACAGAAACAACAGCATAGCACATGTGGGCAATAAGATGGCATATATTACTAACAGGATGCCACTCAGTAACAGTAAAACATTCACTGAGATTCAAGAGGCTGTTATTTATTCCTTTATATGAGAGAAAGTGCTAAAACTAAGGTCACTTTCCAGAACCCTTTTGGACAAAATATATACAATTTCTTTCCAATCATTTTTGTAAAATAGATGAAATTGTCAGTATATATATGAGTATACTGTTCCTAAGCCATTTGGCTTTTCCAGGGAAACTTGTGGGATGAGTCTTAACTTTTCAAAGATCTTGGGATGTGCAAGTCTCCTGTCTGGCTATTTGAACATGACAAATATGGATTCTAGACTAATGTTTCAATATATCTGCACATGTTTCTCTTTAAAAAAGAGATAGCAAATAGAAAAAAAAAATCCAAGATGAAATGAGGGGAAATCCAATTCATCCATCTAGTTTTCCCGTAATAACAAACCTTTCTTACTCCTGTCATTTATCTTTCTCAATTACAGCTGCATCTGTTCACATTCAGAGAACTAACTAAAATAGATTGTTCAAAGAAATAAAACGGACTTAGGATTTTTTTTAGCAGAATCTAAAACTGAGGTACTCGGTTTTGATGCTTTAACAGGCAGCCTGTCAAACAACATTTACAGCTAGCAGATGATATGGACATGAGTGCAGAGTAAAATACAAAGCCATCCTCTTAACTTCTGTGGCAGGTAGCACAATCCTAATTCAAAGATACACTAACTGTAGGGAGTTAGGAACTTACAGAAGTGGTCTTTGAGCAGTTGAATTACCCCTATTGGTAGCTCTCTTCTCACAGTGGAGGCCAGAGATCAGTTGATACAGCAAGATGTGTTGGATTTGCCACCATGGGAACAGTGAATCCATATTGGATTTTAGCACTGCAGCCCAGCAATATAACTAAAATGATTGCCCAAAGTTAGAAATAAATAATTTCCAGCATTTCTAAAATGGGAGGAGTTTGGTTTCAGCACAGTTTCAGATGAGCTAGTAGTTTGCTGTTTCTCTTTCTAATCTACCTTTGTAGTTTATTTGTTCAAGGACTGCTGTTCTGAGGTGGAATGCCCAGGGACACTGAAATGTTCTGCCACTGTTTTTGTGTATTAGTGTGGGAGCAGCTTCAGCCGGAGGTCTTTTGCTCTGCAGCTTCCACTGGGCGATCACACTTGAGCCCCAAAGAGAACCCAAAGGCTGGCTTACTCACTGGCTGGCTGGCATCAGGATGACCAACCAGAACATCCCTCTCCCAAGCTCCCAGGATTAAAAAGAGGGTTTATCTTTCAGGCCAGCCTCAAGGGCAATCTCTTTCTCCACCTCCCTGGTCCCAAGACCTAAAGAAGGAGTTCCAGAAATGCTCCCAGCTTCTTCCCATCATGGCATAACCGTCTCCCTGGGGAAGGGGGCCAGCAAACTATGGGGAGGCCAGAAAACTATGCATCCCACTCCCAACATCTCTAATGTGGGGGGGGTAACTAACAAGAAGTGATACAACTATTTTAGGAAAGATTCAGATGAAAATACAGGTATTTAGGAGCACTCTAGGAATTTACGTGGCAGTGGCAAAATCAGAGGGTAGCAGGTTTTCTCCTAGTCACTAAGCAGTTGTATACCCCTCTTTTAATGTATTGTAATAACTTTGTAAGCAATTTAGGTAAAAAGAAAAGCAGGATAGAAATTCTAAATACCAGCTTTTAGACCATAGGTCAGAATTATGTGGCCCTCCAAGTGTTGTAAAACAGTAATAGTCTGTCAGAATTAACAAACCAAGATTTGAAAAGCCAAGAAAACATTGTAGTGAGATTAATTGATGATTTATCTGGATTCCAAAACAGAGGTCTGCTTCTTTGACACCAGTTAGTGTCAAATCTAAATTTCCCCAAGACAATACACCCTTTAAAACTCTTCCTATCCAACCCCTCCTTCCTTAGCTCACCATCCGGGTGCTTCCAACTTAATCAAACAATTATTTTAAGTGTCCACACTCCCCTACCCTGCTATCTCCCACATCTGTCCCAGGAAGGAAAGGTGTTACTTTCCTTGCCTTCAACCCCTGGTCTTAGGAAGTAAACAAGGTCTTAAAACAACAGTCCCCTTTGCCCCTATATTCTGCCTGTCTCTTTAATTCTATACCATCACATTAATCTTCCCCATTTTCTTCCTATCCTTTATAATGACAGATCCATATACTTCAGGATAATCAGAACTGAAGTATATGGATATAACATAGCCCTAGATAGCATAGCTAATGGTGAGGAATGCTGAGAGTTGCTGTCCAGTAACATGAGTATCACACAGTTCCCAACGCTGCTTTATCACTCAGGAATAGGCTTTTTACTTCTTTTTAGCACCTCTTTTAAAACCACTTCAGTTCTCTTAATCCAGCATTGAAAGAAAGTAGGAAGAGTGGGCGAAAGAAACAAAGAGAAACAAATGACTTTCATTTCATGTTTCACTGAAGCAGAACTCAACAACTCTCCTGTGGTATAAGAAGCATGAGCTCCAGATGTGGAGACAACTCACACATCTCTCCATGGGAAGATGTATAAGTTCTGCTTCAGACATTTTAACAGAAGTAGCAGAAGGAGAAAAATGCATACTTTAGAATCCCCTCCCTTCAAAAATCTACCTACATCAAGTACAGAGGCAAATGTGTATGATACTAGTAACTATCAGAGCAAACCAAAATGAGATAGAGGGGAGAGGAGCAGCATATCTACCACTAAATCCCGGGTCTGCCATCTTGTGCCAGTCAGATTAGAAAGGTAAACTGAGGCTGGAATAAATGAGATGATAAGATCTACTAAGCTTTGAATCCTTATATATGGATGCTAGTGCCTCCTGGCCCAAAATGCCCATTTCAGATCCTTCTGACAGCTCCCATTGGCAAGAGAACCATTGGAGGTAGTGTTGCACTTGCTGGACTTTCCACAGGTGCAGCAAAATTGTGGCTAGGTAACCATTTCTGGCAATGGATGTTCTCTCCACTGGCAGAGGGGTCCCAATCTCATTCATTTAGCTTGTTCCAGGGGGTTAGGATTCCACTTCCTTTCCAAAGTATGGCACATACAGATATCTTTTCATTAAATTATTAAATTACATTATTAATTAAAGGGGCTCCTTGAAAGAATTTTATTGTAATATGGCAATTTGATAGTCTACATTAAAGGGAGGCTGAAATCCTTTTGATATGCCACTACTGGCATATGGAAGAATGAAGAGATCTTTAAAGATCAGATACTCTGATCGCTTCCTGTTGCCTCAGATTTTGGCTTACATGTAAATCAGCCAAAAGCAACTGTCATATTTCTCTCTATATGTGGTGAAGAGGAGCACTTAAAGTGAGAAAAAATAGTGAGTGGATCCTTACCAATTATGATAAGGAACCATCTGAGATTACAACAGCGGGCAAATTTATCCAGGCTTTGTTCTGTAAACAAGTTAATGGTCAAGCAGATTTTCTCATTATGAGATATGCATTTAAAAGGAGAGCAATTCATTTTCTTTTAAAAAATCAAAATAATATATTCCTTGTTTAAACCACTTTAGGTATTTGGGTACGTATTTGTGTTACTTTTAAAAGGAATTTTATCCAGTTCATATCCTAGTATATTATTGTTACTATTTGGCACTTCCACAGGAAGCCATTCTTATAGCTAACAAAATTGCACACACATCCTAAGGCTCAGATCCTCAATGTTTGAGTATACTGTAAGATCCCCATGTGCAGAATTCTGCTACAGCTCAGCTGTCACAGTACTTTTGTACTATGATAGCCTCCTCAGCCCCATGGGCTTTCCATTCTGGTGGATAGCGAGGGTGATCAGAGAAGCATCTAGTCATGCCCATGTGGTCAAATAATGATCAAGGACACATTCCACTGAGATCCTGGGTCTCAGTGGGATGATGCCATCTGTCTACTTCTACCTAAGGGAACGTAAACTGGATATCATGCAAGTCCTGTTCTTATCACACAAGCCCTGTTCTCTTCTCAATCATATTAGAGAAAGAACCTGGGTACATACCAGCTTGGAAGCTTTCCTTATCCCACTTTCTCTTCATTAACATAACAAGTCTACCTATGGCATGGACTCTCTTTCCCAGACTCCTCCTTAACCCAGCCTCCCTGCCCAACATGCCTTATCCAGCATGCCTTTCTCTCCCCACCCCCTTTTTGGTATTTATTTCTCTTTTTAATCTGATTTTAGCTGTTATAGCACATTGATTGGGGGGAGGGAGAAATGAAGGTAAAAAACAACAACAACCAAATAACAACTAGAAACCAGCAATCTTGGGACTAATAGGGGGTGGTGTGTGTATGTGGCGGGGGATACTGAGACCAATGCCAGGTCTGCAACTGGAGACATTATCACATAGCAGGACTAATGGAATACACACACATGGGACTTCCCCATGAATGAAAAATAACACCCTAACCATGCTTCAGAGACACAACAGCTATGCTTTAGAGGCAACAACCTGTGAGAGGTACCACCAAAGCCCCACCACCACTACCACCACCACTTTAATAGTGGTTCAAAATCTGTATGTGATAACCTCCACTCATACTGGATCCCCAGTAACTGAAGCTTTTAATGAAAATAAAACCAACATCATAAATGCCAAGATTATACTTAGAGATGGGAGTCATGCAGTACCTCAGATGCCATTGGACTGCAACTTCCTGCATTCCTAACTATTCACTAGGTTGATGTTAGAAGTCATAGTCCAAAAACATTTGGAAAGCTGCATGATGAGTACCCTTCCTGTATAATTAAGTTTGGTAAATACGATGTAGACAATACTTTCACAATGTTGTTATTGCATATAGTTTTCAATCAGTTTGGCTTGGATTGTAACTTAATTTCTGTACTTCAAACATAATTCATATTCACAGAACACAGCTTTTCTGCTATTCCTTTCCTTCTTAAGCCTTTTGCACCCCTGAAGATGTATTCCTAAAAGTTGACATCCCTCGGAAACGGTGGAAGATAATGTAGATGGGGGAGGAAAGTCAAGGGCTGTTTTTCCTTTATGTGAACAGAAGACCAACTTCAGTTCAAATCATTGTCTGCCACTAATAATTGCAAGTAATTATGGATTGCCTGGAAAATAATAAATCATTTTAAATAAACAAGAATGGCATATTCACAGGTGACTAAAAATATTATTTGTGAGAAATTTCTAACACAGTGGTAAACATATGGTTCAAAGAATAATTCTGAGTAGATTGCAAGAAGGCCAGAAATCACCTCTCAGGAGCAGCAATATGGATTCATTTTGTTTTCTTAAAATATCACATGAAAGGTGATGTAAGATTCTCACTACTTTCAAATCTGTGTTCTTAACCTTGAAAATGGTGCATCTGTGATGCGTTACCCTCATTTTAATACCTCTGGGTGCACATCACAATTTTTTTCAGCTGCAGTTATTCTAATATGCCAGTGCAAATTGATAACCAAAAAGATACTATTATGAGTATTAGAGTACATAAAAACCAATAGAAAATCATTAGTACTGATTTTCAACAATTTGATAATGCCATCAAAACACTATCCATCCATCCATCCATGCATTCTATTCAGTATATTAAAATACTATTACTAATACCAAAACTAATCTGTGTGTTTATAAACAATTGTGCCAACCCAATGGAAGAGATTACAAAGATGTTTCTTTCTCTTTCTTCAAAATGCATCTCTTCAAAACCTGTCTTAGCTATTTCCTCAACATTCCTTTCGGACATTTCAAATAGTAGCCAGCCCAGCCTATAAGAATAGTATGAAACAACTTACACACAACTAATCTCTGTTAGTCTAGTGAGATGTTGGAAAAATGCAGCTATCTAATGGTGTTCTTAAAATCTGGTGGAGACATCATCTCATGAGGATTAGTAGTCTGACCAAATCCCCCATCCCTTATGGATTCAAGGAAGGAATTAAAATTAAGCTTCCAAACAGATGATCCTTTCAGTGTACTGTTTCCGCAGACTTATGTCTACAACTAGTGGTCATTCACTTTCCAAATAAGGTGCTGTACCATGTAAACTAGCTACCAGTTCAGGAAAGCAAAGGTAAAAGAGGAGGCCACTCAAAAATAAACATGGATGGAGAGATTGTATTATTAGCTTGTGTTGTTTTCCTTTCCCTTTAGTTATTTTCTCATTCTCTTCATGTATCATTTCACATTTGTCCTCCTCCTGTCTCTCTTCCTGGATGCAGGAGAGATGCTTAGGGGTGGCAAACATTTTTCTTCCAGGGCCTATATTAGATTTCTATGCACATATGTGCACCAGGATAGCTGAGGCCTGTATTCTTATGAAAACCATGCCTGAGAGGAAAAACCTTCAGAAGAGAGTCCGCTTGGAGAATTGCAGTGAGAAGATGAATGGGCATATTTTCCAAACGGGGGTGCCTTTCTGTATTCCTGTGGTTGGCTGTTTTTGTTTTGGATTCTATCCCACATATTTCTGAAATAAAATTAAAGAGAGGCTTTGAAACTCTTTTAAAAAGTTCAAAATATCCAGGAATTTGGCTCAGTTATTATGAAGCAATAAATGTATGCTTTAGTGGTTATGTGCACATGAAGTTTGAAACATTAACATCTAACATTATTAACCAATATCAATTTCCTGAGACATTTTCCATAAAGCAGTCATTTTGGTGGAACATGGTTCAATTAAATCAGCAGACTGTAATGATAATTATTTACCATGAAACAGTACATCTTATCCTAAAGGTTTTTTTAAAAACTATATCCAAACATCTAATGACAAAAAAAGTCTCTTGAGGTTGGGAAATACAAATTGCTATATTCTGCAGTATAGGCAAATAATAAAGCAATGTAAAGTTTTGTACTTTACATCTTTTTCTACTATAAACATGAAACACTTACCAGACTTCAGTGTTTAAGATCTTTTCAAAAATGTGTGTGGATGAACGTTATCCTTCTAACAATTGGAATGCTAACGATATGTACTAAGCAGAATATTGTACTGAAATATATGGTATTTCTTAATGAATGCAATTGTGCTTATGGTTAGGGTAACAAGACTAAAAAGCCAGAACCAGAAGTGAAAACTAACATTTGCCGTTTTCCTATGGTTACACTTCATTTTGATTTATTACATACTATTACACTTGCCAGAGTCGGTTTGTCAGCTTTTACGAAAATACGCTTGAGTTCAGCTATAAGAGTCTGTACTCTCCCAGCTTTTATACTTCAAGAATGTCAATGCAACTAGCAGAAAGAGAAGGAGGGAGAGACAGGCAGGGGGATAGAGATCTTTGTTGTATTACAGAAGAGTTGTACTATTATACTGCTTCATGAAAAAGTCATGAAAAAGAAAATCCAGTGGTAGTATGATTCTCTCAGGTTTTCTGATGGAACATAATTGGAAAGAGCATTTTCCCTTCATACAATGGAGTGCTGAAGTAGCTCATGGTTTTCACTGCGCAGGAGGTTCACCACACAATTTTGAGCCACCTTCAGCCTGTACAGACCAAGTTCCTTATCACACTACATTATTTTAGCATGACATTCCACATTAACTACCATAGGAACAGCCTGGGAAATTCTGGGGTTTCAAGTTTAATAGGGTCCAAGAGTTCTCTAGATAAGATATCTAAATGACCCTCCCTAAACTGAAAATCCCAGGTTTCCATAAGATGTTGCCATGGCAATTAAAGTGGAATATGGCACTATTACAGTGTAACCGTGATAATGATCCATGGGCACTGTGCAGTGGAGGCCTTTCCATGTAAACTCAAATCACATTTCATTAGATTCATTGGGACATATTCCCATGTAAACATGTATAAGTATTGCAATCTAAGGGCCCGAACAGATGGCCCATAAAAGATGCCTTCAGGGCATCATCACAGTGCAGTGTTTACATGCCACATGCTCTGATGATGCCCTGAAGCTGCCTGGAACCTGGGTGGCTACCCAGTCATGGGTTGCTCCAAGCCACTCCAGTGGTGCAGCATTTAATATGCTGCATGCTGCCAGAGTGGCTTTCAGCTGGCTTCCAGCCATGGCGGGGCAGGAAAAACAGGCTTTTTGCCAGCTGAAAAAAGAGTGGATCTTTGTTGCTCCTTTTTGAGATGGCTTTAAGGTGGATTGGGGCCGTGGCATTTGTTTGCCACAGTCCCAATCTGATTTTGGAATGGGCGGCTTCAAGCATTCATACATTTTTCAAATATTGGAGAAACATTTTTATTTTTTAAAAATATTTTCAAAGATCCTTTCCATCCTTAGAAAATAGTTGTTTAGTTACATGGTTCTCACCTTTTAGTCCGCAGTTCCCTGAGAAATGGCTAGCATGACCAAAGTCAGGGATTCTCAGAATTAAAGAGAAAACACATACAGTTACAGAATAGAACAAAATAGTGACTCAGAATCAGTGCTGAAATAAGAGCAACTATTTGGATTATTGCCAGGCTATTTTCTCCCTGTGACCAGCATGCAAAGCTGTGCTCCTCTAGGGATTTATCCTGCTCTTGGTGAAGTAGATAATGGGACCATTACATGTACCCATAAGACTGAGACTAAGATAGTAAAGGTAAACCAAGCCCTATGAGTAATGTGTTAAGGAGTTGCTCATGTTTAGCCAGGAGAAGAAATGTGGATCCAGACCGAGACAGCAGAAGGTGTCATGACCAGCCACGAGGAGGACTCAGAGGACTCAGAGGACTTGGAGGAGGACTCGGCTCCACAGGTACAGGAAGAACCTGAGGCTGTGCCAGGGTCCAGTTCTGCCCTACCAAGTCCCAGCTCTGCTCTCCCAGCCCCAGTAGAGTTGGTTCAACCAGACCCTAGCTCTGTGGGATCTTCTTCAGTGGATCCTGGGGCTACGCCTGGCCTACGCCGAGCTCCTTTGTCAGAGTCTATTTGCTTCCATTAGTAAACCCTGCTTGCTCTGACTCCCCTGGATTCCTTGCTTCCTAGACCTCTGACTCCCTTTGAATCTTTGGCCTTGGACCAGACTCGTTGACCAACTCTGTGGCACTCTTGAACTCAGACTGGACTTGTAGAATTGCTCTCTGTAATTCTGAACCTTGGACTGGTTTGTGGCTTATTCTATTTGGACGTCGGACTGGTACTGTTGCTTATGAAATTGCTTCTTGGCAGCTCGGCATGATTTACTTTTGCCGAGCAGGCTCTTTTCATCCATGTGAGTGTGTGATGGCAGCACTCCCAGACAGATGGCACTATGGGGCAGGACATGCTTTTGCTGGCCTCCAATGGAGGAGAAGCCAGTGATGACTGTATCAGACACAGAGTTCCTTCTCTCCTACCACTACCTGCCAAGAGTTACAGGGAATCCTTCAGCACCCTTTTGGTGAAGGTTCTGGAACTGCCCTTTTAGGTTCATGGATCTGAAGGGTGGGAAAGAAGACTACTCTTGTGGCTGGCCTGTGAGCTTTGCCCTCATTTAAGTGACTTGGGCTGGTATTCTTCAGGTCTTCTAGTAGATGGTCAGATGGGGAGCAACTCAGTTACAGTGGCAACTCAGTTACCCTTGGCATCTACTGTTGTTTGGTTTCAGGACATCCCCCCCCCCCAAATAAAATCCATGGATACTCAAGTCCCATTAAATACAATGGCATAAGGAAATGGTGTCTTCTATATAAAATGAAAAATCAAAGTTTGCTTTTGGAATTTATATATTTTAAGAAATATTTTTATGTCATGGGATAGTTGAATACATGGATAAAAAATGGTGAATACAGAGGGATCAGTTCAAGTGCTTTTCCAATAGGAAGGCTGAGGAGGCAAGACATGATGCCTGCATCAGCTACTCCTGCACTAGGTTGTTCCCCCCTCTTACCTTTTTCTAAATTCAACACAGTTTAAATTCTAGGTTAAATAAAGTGGCCCGTATTCAACCCTTTTCAACTCAATTTTCTGCTTTGTCTCATTATTTTTTGGTTGGTCAGCAAAGAGCTGTCACATGAAAGATGGAACAAGTTTCTTTTTCTGCTTTGCAGGGATAAGACTAGATCCAATTGATCAGAAAGGATCAAGAAAGGAGATTTCAATTAAACATTAAGGAGACCTTCCTGATTTCGAGGACCATTTAACAGTATCATGGACTATCTCCAGAGTTGCTGGACTCTCATTTAATTGAGTTTCTTCTTTGACATTGGTTGGTTATTGATTGCTGCCTTGGCAGAGGTCAGACTAGATGACTCTAGGAATCTCTTCCAACTCATGATTCAATGTATCTGAATAGCCAATCATACAAAGTCACTATTCATTTATCAATAATAGCTCTTCAGCTTTATTTTAACCATAACAAGATTTTAATAAGTGGAACCAAGGTGCACAACTCTGCCATGTTTGTTAAAAGTGTGGGTTTAACTTTAGCTGCAACATAATAATATTAGATTTGTACCACTGTGATTAAGTATAATTCAGGCAAGTGAACTTGGAAACAGTTCACCAGTGACTGTGAATAGAAGGGTGGGCAGAATGTCAAGGTGCAGGTTGAAGTATTTTATTCTGTTCCAATTACTTTTAGTGCTTTTCTATGAACATTCAGAAATATGACATGTAAATATACAGAATAGGAATCAAAAGGAAAATTACCATTATTTGTTTCCTGGATTAAAAAGAAAAAGTGGTTTCACAACTTTCAGGAAGCCTAATTGGAAGAAAACCACATTGAAATCTAAGGGCAGAATGCAAATTCAGTATTCAATCAACCCAAAGTTATTTTAGGAAATTATTCTGCACAATAATACATGTGGGTTTCCTGTGTGAAAAAATACTGGTTTTGTTTTGGGTTTTTTTTGCAGTAAAAAGAGCTATCATGCACACAAATTTTAATAGCCACACATGTGTTAGACATGCTTTCTGTTTTCTATGGGTGACAAAAACTCAGAACATTGGCATATATGTGCCTGCATACATGTGTGTGCATACACATGCATGTACACACACACACACACACACACACACTCACCTAGCTATCTGTGAGCAGTAATTTTGCACAATACCCCCATGTGTATTTCTGTGCAGAGTAATGTCCTGAAATAAATCAAGATTTTCAAATACGAGGGGAGAACTGCTCAGAAATATTTGTTTTCTTCCAAAGAGAAAATTGTGGGGATTATTCAGTCTCACATGTGGCAACAAAATAATTGAATATTTACATCACTGCCAGATGCAGAAAAGAAAATGCAGATAATTATGTTTTGTATCCAATGTTCATTCACCAACTTTAAAAGAAATTAGCTCAAGTGAACTTTACCAGAGCATGGTCTCCAGCATTATGTAGAATCTGACCTAGAATGCTGAAGTTGCAAATATGTTGTTTACACATGAACTATAAATCAAATAAAGAACCATCTGCAGTAGATATTTTTAAAAGGAGCAGTAAACAGATCAATATCACCTCAAAATAATATTGATTAATATTATATTCATGTATGGCAATTGTCTACTCTACCATCAGCTAGACTCAGCTGAAATGTAAAGAGATCCTGTTTTACATAAACAGAGGGAAAACTAAAGCCTTTCCTGGAACTATATCAGACCAGTGAAAGCATACTAGGAAAAGAAATCAATTGGAAGTTAAAGCAAGATGACTGGGTAATTCCAGCTATGATAACTGAATGAATCTTCCTTTGAAAATACAGAACTATGACCCTTACGGATTAGAGTGGCAAGCAAAAGGTCACTTCGTGCTACTACTCAGAAAGGAAGAAAGAGTACTCATGGTATAATATGCAGAATTGTTTAGAATCACAGATTCTGAGACAGAAAATAGCAAAGGGCTGGGAGGAGACAAAATTATTTTCATCAACTTCCATTAGTTAAAGTCTATTTAATTACTGCTCAGAATACAGCAGCAGAATAGTACCAAACTATATATATTTTGTGGAAAATATATGGAGGGTTGTGTTTTCAGCTTCAAATCAAATGTACCTTAAATATGTTACAGGGATGTCTGGAAGATAAACTTGAAAGACACAGTTTGAGCTGTACATGGAGGGAGATGGGACTCCTAGAGATTTTACTAGTGTTCAATATGCTTTGCACACTGCAGTACTGCTTACAGAAAATAATCTTGCAGTTGTATTCTTCTCCCAGGGTAGCCTTCAAATACTTCGTTTGTGTAATGAGCACTCTGCAGATAACTACAGATACATGTCATATATTTCAACATATGCAGCTGGGAACTAACTGTATAAACCAGATGTCCCAGAACATTTTCTCTACAGATACTCATGCTACAATAGATGACATGTCAGTATTGGTTAACCATGTATACAAGCAGAGACTGGTTAGAGGCAAATATCCTAGAAGTCCAGACTTTGGGGAAATGGAAGCTACCCAGTGTTCATAGTAAAAGTCTTTGGAATTTCTCTTGAAAAGGAAAATTATATAAATAAGCAAGTTAGACCTTGGGCTCTAACCCTGCCAAAATATAGATGTTGTTTATTATTATATATTTTGTTATATTTTACCCTTCCTTCAAAAAAGCAGCATATATGTTTTGCCTCCTTCCCATTTTATCACCACACCTGTCCTGTGTTGTAGGCTAGGTTAAATGGTAATGACTGTAAACAGTAACCTAGAGAACTATATATGCAAGTAATATTGGAACCTGAGTTGACTGGTCAAATGTACTATCCATTATGCCATCCTGGTTCTTCCGCCTATTTGAATTTCGGACTTTCAGAATATGGCTGAGTTTCTTAAAATGTGGATTCTTCAAATTAGAGTTAGTAAATTTGATTGCTTCATGTGGGGTATGGCACAGCCTTCTCAAACCATAATAATGATTGCAAAGAGGTTGAAGTATAGCAGCTGAGCAGCTAAGATTTTGGGCTTTCAGATTAGAAATCTAGGTCAATCTGCACTAAGAAGATGTGCTTGGTTCCTAACTGTTGACAGGGGCACATTTCCAAGCACAAGTTCCCAAGGCTTTGGGATCTGCTTTTTGGAGATAAACAGCTTGGATCTATATAAATCTCATTTCTGCTAAGTTGGTGTATCAAGTGCGTCATGGTTTCCTTTTAATTCTAGCTAATTTCAACACATTCTACAAGGCAGCGTAAGAGTTTGTGCCACTCACTAGAAATAAATGAAGGAGCTCTTATACTAATATCCAACAACATATTTGGGAGGAAAGCAGAATATATACAATAGACTAGCAGATATAGTTGGTAGAGTTACTAAATTAAATGTACTAGGGGTGGCAAGATTGAAGAGCCAATGTGCTATAGTGATTTAATCATTGGTCTATGACTCTTGAGATCCCTACTCAGCCACGGAAACCCACTGCATGACCTTGAGCAAGTCACATTCTTTCAGCCTCAGAGGAAGGCAAAAGCAACCCCTCTCTGAATAAAGCTTGCCAACAAAACTGCATGATGACATTCTTGGTCACTGGCCATGCTAGCTGCTCCATTTAGCTCAGTATTGCCTTCACTGACTGGGATTGGCTCCAAAGAGTTTCAGACTGGAGTTTCTCTTAATCTTTCCTACAGGTACCAAGGACTGAGACTTCTCAATGTTCTCCTCCCCCCCCCCATTCCAAATTTTATTCAACCCCAGATCCAGTTTTGTATTTTTGTGTCCATTTTGTACATATGTACATATTTGCTTGTGTGCATTTTTTATACCTTTATTAGTTATATGCACTTCTAAAACATCTAAAAGCCACTCTGGGAGCCTTTAGGGCTGAGGTATAAATACCGTAAATAAATAAATAAATAAATAAATTGTTTGTGTGCATTTTAGGAATATGTACATTACCCATTGAGGATCTGATAAATGTGCGCATGTTGCCCAGCTCTCCCATCCACTCCCCAACCTGTGAATGTACCACAAGCCTACATATGTATGGACTGTAAATTGGACAGTAAATTGACTCCATGTCTGTCCTCAGTTTTTGGAGGGATAGTTTAAGACAAATTGTTTTTGTTTTCTTTATTAAAAGAAAACCTCAACAGATAAAATCCCTCACATAACTCTTACTGAACCTTTTGCATGAAAAATATGTGCTCTCCTACTGAATCAATATCATTTATCAGAGAGAATATCATTGTAGACAAAATGTAACTTTCATTTATGCAAGACACAAGAGAGGGGGAGGGCAAACATTTGAGATCCTAATTGTAAGAAGCACATTTTGAAATTGTCACAGTTTGATAGTACATCATCATCACCAAAATCACAATTAAAGCATCTAGAAAATGAGTCCCTCGCAAAGGTATTTTATCCCTACCCCTTAGGTCATAGCCTTTAAACCTATTTGTAGAATGCTCCACATATTCAGCTATTATACTGACCTTGCTGTTCTCATGGAGAGAAATTTCATTCCCAATGCTCCTTATCACCCTGGCAGCAGCATAATTGTGGTGAGAAACAATATATTGATATGTTTGATCTGTGAACCTTTAATTCCAGTAAAGCACCTGCTTCCATAAACTCTGGAAAAAGATGGACTTAGATGCACATTAAAGCCTTTGTTGTTTAAATCTCAATTCCCTGACTGACAGAAGTTCTCCTGAATATAAATTACCAACATCTTTGCTCTGACATTAAATTAATGCATCCTCATCCATGCCTCCCAGAATCTTTCATTTCTTAAAACTGATCCAACTATGTATTTTTGGATGTAGCATTACTACATTTTCTGAAAATATACAGCATCTTTAACCCTGAAACCATGTAATTTAGCTAAATTTCCAAAGTTTTGTTTATATGTTAATTATATAGCATTGAATGGGTTGAGGAACTATGGCAGGAAATGGATGTACTTTCATAAACCAGTGAGGTATGAATCCATAAACCATTTTTGTTGTTGTTGTTGTTGTTAACTGCCTTCAAGTTGATTTCGAGCCATGGCAACCCTGTGCATGTCCTCTACTGCTATGCTCAGTTCCTGTAAACTCATACCCATGACTTCCTTAATAGAGTCCATCCATCTAGCATGCAGCCTTCCTCTCTTTCAGCTTCTCTTCACCTTTCCTACAATCCCCCCCCCAATGAGTCGTACCTTCTCATGATGTGTCCAAAGTATGACAGCCCCAGTTTTGTCATCTTGGCTTCTAGGGATCTACTCTAGGACCCATTTGTTTGTCTTTTTGGCACAGGATCCTCAGCACTTTTCTCTAGTACCCCATCCCAAATGAATTGATTTTCTTCTCATCTTTTTTTTTTTTTTTTTTAGCTATCCAGCTCTCAAATCTGTACATCCTAATAGGGAGTATAATGGCTTACAAGATTCTAACTTTTGTGTTCAGTTGTCTATCTTTGCATTATATGATCTTTTCTAGTTCTTTCATAGCTGCTCTCCCCATTCTTACTCTTCTTATGATTTCTTGATTGTAGTCCCTGTTTCTATCAATGTTTCATCCCAGGTATGAGAACTCTTTTACTACTTCTGTTTCTTCACTGTCTAGGTTGATTTTGTCTAGATTCTCTGTGATTATTATTTTTGTTTTCTTTATGTTCAACAGTCACCTTGCCTTTGTAATTTCTTCCTTCATCTTCCTTAGTAATTGTTCTGGGTCTTTGAGGTTTTCTGCTAGTATTATGGTGCCATCTGCATATCTTAGATTGGTGATATTCCTTCTTCCTATTTCCACTCCTCCTTCTGTATCCAAGCCTGCTTTTCTTAAAGTATGTTCAGTATATAAGTTAAACAGGCAGGGGTGATAAGATGCACTTGCTTGACCACTTTGCCAATTGGGAACCATGCTGTTTCTCCGTGTTCTGCTCTGATAGTAGCCTCTTGTCTGAAGTACAGATTTCTCATCAAGACTATCAGATGTGTTGGCACTCCCATGTCTTTAAGGGCATCCCATATCCCTTATAATATAAACCATTTCATTTTTCATATTTTTTTTTTATAAAAATGCATTTTGTGCATATTTGTTTCTTCTTCAACTTATTTTGCATTGGAACAATAGCCTTCAGGGCATACACACATAACTGCATTACAATCATGGGCACATCTCTTTAATTACAAAGCCACCTCCATGTGTACACCATCTGACTCTCTATGCAGAACTGGGATTGAATGCTCTTGAAACTGAAGCCTGGTTGATGACTATAGGTTTTGGGTTAAGATACATTTCAGTCCCAAGCCTCATGAATTTGGGGACCACTGACTTAGACAGACACTGGCCCAGGAGAAAGAATTCTGATTTTGATACTTTGTATCTTTTAGGGTGCATCTACACTGTTGAAATAATGCCATTTGACACCACTTTAAGTGCTGTAGCTCTATCCCATGGGGTACAGGGATTTGTAGTTTTACAAGGTCTTTACCTTTCTCTGCTAAAGAAGAATGCTAGTGTCTTCTGATCTCAAGATTCAGTAGGATGGAGCCAAGGCAGTTAAAGTGGTGTCAAACTGCACTATTTTTATAGTGCACATGCAACCCTAGTCAAATTGGCCTGTTATTTTTAAATACATTAATGTTATATTCTACCCTGTCTTCAAAACCACCCATTTGTATTTAAGTTTTCATTTGTAATAACTTCAATTTACTGCTTTATCATTCTTTTAACATTTTGTGTCCATTATATGTCAAAAGATTATTCTGAAACCTCTATTGAAAACTGGCTGTAACTTGAATGCTTAAACTACTCAGTAAAATTTTATTCAATTATAAATTGATCTGGTCAATGGCTGAAAAGAGATGCCATTAAAGAAGCTAAATTGCTGCACTGTAAGTGATTAGCCATACTCAACTGCATGCATAAGAAATAGATTTGTTGCTCCTTATAGGCCTCAAGGCTGCCATATTTTCTTCTGGATTCCAAATCTATCTAATTGACTTATGCAAAACATCAGAGAAGCAAGTGGCTAAGCAGTCATGCTAAATTGTTCAATCACTGAATCTTACATAAAAATCACTCTACAGTGCAAAAGAGGCAAAGTTAATATATCTCACAATTGGAGTGAGATCAGATTTGGACCTTTTGAAATCAGGGAAGTAATCATGACAAGCTTGGATCCCATTGGTTTCAATAAATCTGTTCTAAGCAAAACTAATTATGTGTCTAATACATATTTAAAAGCAAGTCTTTGAATTTTAAAAAGTCAAATAATCTATTGCTAAGAATAAGAGGATTTCAGGGAAATAAACAAAATAAACTCTCAGTCTCTCCATGATAAAGTTCCCGAATGAAGAAACTAAAGAAGCAAATCTATGAATATCTTGAATGTCATCGGCATCCCTTCTTGATTTTCCCATTATATTTCATATAAGGTAACAGCAAATAGTACACAACAGATATTTATTGACCACAGTTATGTCTACTGAAATAGGCTATTTCAAAATCTATGCTAAATATACCTTGATTAAAGTGACTGAAAAGTCTATAATGTAATATAAAAGGAGAACTAATACACCAGTCAATAAAAACAATGTTATAAGAAATCTAATATTTACAGTATACCTTGCTGAGAAATCAGGTTCAAAAATTTATCTGTTTATTCCTTTGTTTATTGGCAGCTAAGTAATAAAGAGGGTGAATTACGGTACTACATGGTACAACTTTTTTGAACATTAGTGAACTGCATGAGGGGTTATGTTAGCAAGGCCAGCAACAAACAATGTACAGGGCTCCCCCGGGTTACGAATTTAATTCGTTCCGCGGCGCCATTCGTAACCCGAAAAGCATTCGCAAGCCGAAGCCCCATAGGCGCTAATAGCGAAAGCCGCGATTTGGTGCAAAAAAGCGCCGAAAAGCACCAAAATTTTTTTCGTAACCCGAAATAACCTTCGTAACCCGGAACAATTATTTTTAATGGATTTTTTTCGTAACCTGGAAATTTCGTAACGCGGCGCATTCGTATCCCGGGGTACCAGTGTATATAACCAGTTCTTCAGATGAGTGAAATTACATGCTCCCAGATTCATTCTCAAAATGAGTGAAATGAACCTGACTCTGAAGAATGAGCAAGGCTATTGCCTCATTGTGACTTGTTTTAGCTAGCTCACCAAACTAAAGTACTCAGGGGATCCTGTCATTCAGGTCACCTCACAACTTTTTAAGCCCCAAATGTGATTTGACTACCAGGATGAAAGATATCGCCAATGCTGCTTTTTTTCTGGCTCTAATCACAGTTTAATCCTGTCTGTAATGACCTATTAAGCTTTAACATGCAGTTCATCTCTAATCAGGATATTTTGCCCTTACCATCTTCTTTATAGAGATGAAAACAAGAAAGGAATGAAACCAATGAAAATTAACAAGTGAAGCCCAAGGATACAGATTGCATGTGCACTGACTGCTTTGGCCTTGTAGATTACCTTAGATGGCAATTTATTCAGTATCAGAATGATCCATCCAGTCCCTTGGTTAGTGATGGCTGGGAATGCTTTGGTTCAGCACCCATTGGCTAAGAATTCTCTCCTTTTTACCCACCCCATGCTGCACATGATGAGGCTGTTTTACTCTGGTTTGGCTTCTTAGTTATGTTGCCATGCTATTATTTAATGTAGCATTTGCATATTTTCTTTCTTTTTAATTCTGCAAACACAGCTAACTTTAAAAAAAAAAGCACAGAGAATGCCTTCATTTTTATTATATCTTTTAAATATTTTTATCTGTGTTATTGTCCATTACTAGGGAAGTCCCAGTGCATAGAAAACCAATTTATAATTACTTTGCAGAACTAACTAAATAAATAGGCTTCCCAGTGCAAGATGCTATATAAACTATGTATTTCCCAGGGGATAATATAATAGTTCCTAATTGAACAAAAGTAGACTTCCATCCAATATCTACTTTACCTTTTTGTTAGATTATTTTTTATTAACTCAGAAGAACACCTGTGTAAATTAACGTGATTCAATACATTATAGACATGTGTTTATTACAATGAAAACACAAGCAGAGCTTGTCAGTAAAAGGACATACCCAAATGCTTTCTTCCTGGCAGTATTGCTTCCAGTTCCTTCCACTGTCACTAAACATCAGGAGGTAGCTTGTCACCCAGTCAGAACTCCCATATCCACCTTGGGTTGCAACAGCAGTAATTTCAGTTCTTTCACCAAGATCGATTTGAAGCCACTGATATTTATTTGATATGAGTGGAGTCCAGCCACCAGCACCTTCAGTGGTAAATAAAAAGGGAAACATAAAAAAAAGAGAGAGATCGATTCAGATGAGAAGGATGAGAATTCCAGCTCTGGGTGCAGCAAGCTTCAATGAAACTATCATCGGGGGGCTTCCTGCCATGTAACATACATTTCAACACTATCTGACCCCATTCTACTGGGAGTGTCCTACACTCATCTATTCTCTTCACCTACATGCTAGTTTCCAATGCAAATTGGACTTGCCACTTCATTTCCATGCACAAAGGCTAGTTTCAATGTCTTTGTTCAAAAATAACCATTGTTAAAACTGGACTTGTCACTTCATTTCCATACACAAGGAATTCTGAATCTGAATGTACATTATCACATACCAATGGCATATATAGGTCTGTCCCTGGCTTTCACTCCACCAATTGTACCTGAGGAAGTAGAGTGAAGTCTACAAAAGCTCATGCTGCCAACTTCCTTCTTTCAGTTAGTCTCAATGGTGCTATAAGATCTCCCTACATATTAGTTCTAGCCAATTTGTATACATGGACATCCAAATGAACAGCCGGTGGCTGTATAGGGTTGTCAGATGCAATAAGGAAAACAGAGGGAATCTGTGCAACAAGATTTGTTTGCATAGTGACTAATGGACCAACACAGCTATGTCTTTGAATTAATTATACAGTTTAGTCTAAGACCTATTGACCTATTTTTTTCTATTTACACAATAATTTGGAGATGACATGATTCAGCAATTATATTGTAATTGCTTTACATGCTTCATTTCTGTTTTGTTTTGTTTTTTGAACCCAAACGCCAACAAACATCATTGTTGGCAGTGGCATCCAGAACTCAAGGGTGTGTCTGGATGCTCATTCCCCTTCCACAGCTTGCAAATGGGGTCTACGCTTTCAGTGTTCAGAGAACATTGGCTAGATCAAGATGATGGAGTGCTAAAGAAATTAACAAAAGATCAGCAAGGTCTAAATAATTGTTTAATCAATATACATAGTCTAAACAATGAATAGGTTTCATATAGCAATCAATAGCACCTCCAAGCCAGATGTTTATAAATGACATATCTGCAATTTATTTCCCAATAGTGTATTAACTTTGATCGGTATCCTGAAAAATGACATTACCACATAATGTATTTATTTACTATATTTTTATTCCACTAAGGGAGAGGGGGAAGTTACTGAAGGATGAAGGTCTGTATAGTTCCCTATTGAACCTAATTGCTGTTTAATAAATATCAGGCCTAGTGTCACAACTTTTGTGTAGGTGTCAAAACTGAATCTCTTACTAATGGGGAGAGAAGGAAGAAATCCCAATAGCTACATTGTTCAAGAGGGAAGGAGCTATTTTCCTGCATTTTCAAAAGAAGGTAGGAATATGCTATCTATGACAGTCCCATGACTTGTACAAGGTACCATGGGAAAGAGTTGGACATTTCACTATGTGGCATGGTACACCATGGTAAAGGCTGGGGTGTGTGTGGCAGATTGTGCAAGCAAGATTCACATTAGAGGCATGGGACAGACCACCCAAAAAGGGCGGCCTGCCAGCGCCTGTTTGTCCTCCGCAGGGAAGCCACAGCTGCCAAACCACATGGCTTCCCTGCGGAGGAAAAAGGCTTTTTGCAGGTTCTTTTTACCTCGCAGGTAGACATCACGAGTGCACCAATAGTGCACTTGTGACGTCACAGATGTGGTGCGATGTGCAGACGCTATGCGTCCATCACATCACATTGGTGGTGCCCATATACACAGGGCGCAGCCATTGTTATGGCGCCAGCATGGCACTTTAGCGCCATGTGTACCGCACCATAGAGTCAGTTTTGTGATACTTCAGCTCATTTCTAATAACTTCCTGTTAATAATTGGTAGAGGTTTGATTTTGTTGTAGCTCAAACTGTAAAAACAATTAGCCACAATGGGAGGATACAGACCGGCACTTTGTGCCGGCCTGTGGGCAGAATTACAGAACAGTGTCTGCACTCTGGATGTCATGATGCTGCCCCTATCATGCCATGATGCTGTGTGCCCTTCTACATGGCGCACAGCATCATAGTGTGACTCTTGTGCAGCACCCAAATGATTCAATGCAGAAGGGATGTCATCATGCCACCCCATCATGGCTATGATGCCTCTACCAGGGAGCTAAAAAGAAGCCGCTTTTCACAGCTTCTTTTTGCTCCCTGCGGAGGCCGTGGCATGTGGGTGCCATGGCCCCAATCCAGGGCGAAAAGGGGCAGCATTCAGTCACCCGTCTGTACAGTCCCAATGTATAAAGTAAGTAGATTTAAAATATGCTAGGTCTCATCACAAGCAAAGCATCAGTGAGCAATGCTGGAAAGAAAGATGAAATGAAAGCAACAATCAATAATGATTTTCAACTTATGGACTGTAAATGACAATCCTTAGATTCAGGGCAAGGCATAATAAAGACTCCATTGCAAGATAGAAGGTACAAATTGAAAATGCCTCCGAGTTCCTTCCCATAGAAAATTCTTATTTTAACTTTTGCCCTGATCTTTACCAGATTCTTCTCAAGAGAATCCCAACAGGCAAACAATAGATTTTCACACTAATCCAATTTGTTAAGCAGCTGTGAATCATTCAAAGTCACAGTGTTGCTTGTCATTTATCCCTAAAGACTGGAGATGAGAGTGACCCATAGTTATCTATATATAATTCAAAATCAATGTACAAGTATTTAAATTAGGGATGCTTGCTCATGCAGAAATAGAATGAGCCAGCTCTTCAATGTCAATCCCTTACACAAATAAAGGAAGTTGTGTGACACAGTTCATCCAAGAACTGGAGAAGATTTAGTCATCTTATATATTAAAAAAAAAACCTGTACAAATTTGTCTGTTTACAGTTTAATAATTGAATAAGACAAAGTAAACAGATAATTTATAGCTGAAATATGCAGGTTCTAACTGCATTGGGTAATGGCAAACACATAATACATATTATACATATGCAGATGTGAATGCATGCATAAAATTATATAAAATTATATAAAATTAAATACTATCTCATCCATGAATTAACAGAGTCTTCAACGGAGTCTTCAACAAGGAACCCTGGTGGCACAGTGGTTAAATGTAGGTGCTACAGCCAGTCACAGTCACAAGGTTGTGAGTTGGATCCCAGGCAGGGACCCATGATCCACTCAGCCTGGCATCCTCTCGATGTCACTAAAATGTGTACCCAGCTTGTTGGGGGCAATTAACTTACATATTGTAAACCATTTAGTGAGTGCTTAATTGCACTGATAAGCAGTATAGAAATGTACTTGCTCTTGCTATTGCTATATATGTGAGTCAAAGCAAAAAGGTCTAAGGAGAACTATGGGTGATTATTTTTAATGTTAAAAAAATGGAGTTCCCTTCTAAATTAAAAATGGGATCCCAAGATCAAAATCAGTGTGCTAAAATAACCCATATTTCTCTAGTGTTGTACCTGCTCCATTCATATGGAAGGAAATTTAATTTTTTGCATGAAAAAGGGATGTATGGGAGATATGACTGCAACCTGTTTCAAGTCAACCTTTCACTATTCCAGAATTCCCTCCCAGAATTCCTTTTTTTAACTCACTTTTAGTATCAAAACCAGAATAGAGGAATATGGCTTGTGATGGAACATGGGAAGTATGCCAGGAACACAAGATGGCTCAGCTCCCCTCAGCCATGTGGCTAAATTGATGTAAAAAGTGAAATCAGGTCATCCACTTTCTTTTTTAATTGGGAATGGATAGGCATGTGCAAAAACATATATGGCTACCACAGTCATATCTAGATTGATCCCAGTTCTGTTTATTTTGTTATGCTTTAGGGAACAATCACATGCCCATTTACTAGGGTTGTATAACAACCACAAGATGTGGCTTGGACACCAGTTTAGAAATTTGGATGCCACTCACTTTAATTCAGATTTCTTGCATATAGACAAGTTATGCTATGGAAGTGTCTGGATGTTTGTATTCATTTAAAAGTTGCAGAAATTGAGTTGTGTATGTGGTTCCACAGATGTCATGTGCACACAGATACATATGCAGATGTGAATGCATGCATACATTTGTTCCCCATTTGATAGCACATTCAGGGATCCATTCAGTTGCTGAACTTCATTATGCAACATAAGGTCTGCACAGCACATTCAATATGTAACCCCAGATGCTGGCATTTATGCTATACAATCTCAGTGTAGGATGTTGACCAAGGCCTTCCTACCTCCCATTTGCTGTCAATGGAATTAAACAAACAAACAAACAAACTGTAACATTGTTGTTGTTGTTTCCTGTTGGCTCAGTTGGATTAAATGTGCAGTCATTCTTGCCTCTCAAGTTGCCTCTCCATCCAGTCCATCTCCCTTGGTCCAGGCATCAGAGGTAGAGAAGAACTGCTGGACCTGATCTCCTTCCCCACCACCTTTCCCTTCTCCTTTTGTGTCGTGTCTTTTTAGATTGTAAGCCTGAGGGCAGGGAACCGTCTAATTAAAAAGATTGTATGTACAGAGCTGTGTAAATTTACAGCACTTTATAAGTAAAGGATGAGGATGATGATGATGATGATGATGATGATGATGATGATGATGATGATGATGATGATGATGATGATGATGATACATCATGTATTCCAGATAGGAGACTAATAGATACAGGGTGCTACATGCTTTTATATTCTGATTTATTTTTATTTTTATTATTATTTAAACAATTGCTAGCAATCTTTTACTTCTTGGCCAGATGGGATACAAATTTCAGATATAGTTGCATTTTCTGAGATAATGAAGTCTGCCAAGTTTCATATATACACACACACAGATGCAGAATTTGGTGTGCAAGAGCAGCTTTTACCATTTCCAAAAACTCCTCATTTTTATGGCGGAATGATGTTAGATTTTATTTGGTGGTGATTTGAATGTGGCCTACTCAAAATAGGTATTTGGGATAGCACACAACTGACTATCAGGACATACCTACAGAAATCTTCCTGGTCCATTATTCTTCATGAAAAAGTTTCATGACTTTTTCACTGGGAGACAATAATGGTAAATATTCTTTCCTTCCCTATTTGGCAAAGCTAGAGGCTTAGAGTTCATCCAATACAAAGCACACCACTACTATTTACATGGAAATATGTCAAACTGAACCCAGTTTAGGTATAATTGTATTGTTATACAGTGCGTCCTCGCCTTACGCGGGGGATCCTTTCTGGATCCCGCCGTGTAAGGCGAATTCCGCCTATGCTCGAGCCCCATTGGAAACAATGGGGCTCGTGCGCGGCGGCGCAGGTGCGCGCGGGGCGCAACGGGCACGCGTGCCCATTCAATTGAATGGGACACGCCGCCCCTTCCGCCCAGTGCGCGCACCGCAGCTTGAGCACATACGCTCAAGTCCGCGTATGGTGCGGGCGCACTGTACTATTATTTGAATACAATAGCCTCTTTTTACTTAGTATACACCTTATGAGCTAGTATACTCTTCAGGAGCATGTTTTTAATGCACATCTCTAACTGCAGTATCTATTGGCCTTGCTGTATCCCTATTTTATGCTGCTGTGTGTTTGACTCTGTTGCTAAGGCCACATAGGATTAAGATAATGTTTCAATGGCAAAAGTCCTTATATCCCAGTGCAACCATAGTATAAGTCTTCTTGTATTCCAGGAAAAATGCTTTATTAGAAGTCACTTCCTTTACTAAAGATATTGACATTGATAACTATAATAAACATTACAACTACTCATATTCTTTCTCCTACATCCTAACTATATGTTTAAAATGGGAAAAGAACATGTTGAAAGATATTTCCTGGCATTCAAAATAATGCCTTGGTGGCCCTGAACACAAAGGAAATTGATGGGTATGCCTTAACCTTATTACCACTTCAGAAGATCATACTAAACAGAATATACTCATAGCTGGAGCTTATCTCTTACAACACTCAGATAAGAAGTTGTTGCACCCTAGGGAAACCATGAAAGGTTCAAGCTGTTTCTGTAAACACATCTATCTATATTCTACATACACAGTTTCTTCATGATCAGAAGACAAGCAAACAAATAAACAACAAGCAAACAAACCTGAGATGAAATGGATGCCTTCCAGAACAGAAGAGTGTTCTACAATTTTTCCCCTTACCAGCCATGCCTTTTAAATATCCTCTATTGTCATGGACCTCTGCTCTCCAGATGTAACTCAAAATTTAAAATACTAAAATGCATGAAATATATGTGGGAAGCTTACCTCCCTTCTCTTCCTATTAAACATTATTTTTATCCTTCTAGTGTTGCAGACAATATGCTTTTTCCCCCTTTAATAAAAGCACTGGTTTACATTTGTTTTACAGTCTACAGAATATTTGTAATAATAGGCAATATCACTAGTATAACCAGTGAGTTTAAGAGTAATAATCTCTTAACACATTACCCAACAGAAAGTTATCTTGAATAAAGAGCAAAAAGCATTTTTACTTTGAGCACTTATCTGCCTGTAAGAAACAGTGTGTTTGTTATTAAATAAATAAGTATAGGTCAGCTTCTCTAGAAAGGATTGTTTCTTTAGAAACACCAACACACACACACACACACTTCCCATATAATAGTTCCAGTCGTCCACACACCACAGGTTAAGAATCACTGGAATAAAAATATTTTTTAAAAGTGCAAAGAAAACAGTATTTCAAACCTCTTCAATAATGTCTGTTCTGCTCTTGTGGTTATTTTTATTAGCCTACATAGTGTCAGGATGCATGCTGTGCAACCAGTGTCAATTGCATTTTACGAAGAAAAAGCCACAGTTATGTTACCAAGAAGCTTAGAATTTAATTTGATTCTCCTACTTTTCTTTCCTTTGATTTATTCCTTCTCAGATTTTGTGGTATAGATCAGAGTCTAAAATCTGGGGCCTTAGACCTAGGTATTGTTAGGGATGATGGGAGTTGCAGCTCTTCTCCTGGCTTTCACTCTCACCCCCCTGGTCAGCGGAAGAACAACCAGTTTGACCAGTAGCTCTGAGAATTGGCTGAAGATGTCTTCCAATCTTCTCTGGAGTCTGCTGGTTCTTGTTCAGCTCTCAAGACACCAGTCAACACAGTAGTCTTCTTAAAAAGATCTACTTTTATTCTAATATATACACTATGCACAAAACAATTCACTACTCACAAAACTCACACTACTATACTCCTCAATACCCACAAAAAGTATTGCCATACATTATTGCTTATATAGACATTTGTCTCTCTATTCATTATACAGTTGCCACCTCCTGGGCGTGTACATACATTATGATTGACATACCATACTTGGCTCAATCTAGACCTCACATTGCATCATACATTACTGTCCACTCAATGACTTTCAGGTGATGTCAATTTGCACCTTTTCACTTTGTCATTGCCTCATATGTCCTTGGCTTTCAGGACCTTCTAATTACATTACTTACAACACCTGTGTGACAATTCAATAACTTTTGCTGTGTCATGTTAGTTTCAAATACATTCATATACATATTATATTTCTTGTGACTATATATCCCATGTGGCTTTTTCCTGACTAAACTGCAACACTGATTGCCTTAATGCAATTAATGGACATGTTTTTAATATAGCCATAGAAGCAATATGGAGTCTATCCTGGATAAAGGAAGGATGAAGAGGGGTACATTTAACTCAACTGCAGCTTCTAATAAGTGATTTTTGTCAGAATAAGAGAAGGGAGAGAAAGAGTTAGGAGCTTATTACATGGATAAAAAAACCCGACTGCACCCAATGCCCAGAGGACTTTGCCGCCGCGGCGTTTCTCCAGGGGGTGGGGCCGGTGGGAGCGGCCCCTACAAAAGCCGGCCCACCGGCTCTCCCCGAAGAGGACGCTGCCGTTTGCCCTCCTCCATCTGGGCAGGGGCGGCCTAGGGGACTCTGCCCGCTGTTTGTGCCATCAGGGCGGAGTGCCAAGGACTGTTGTTTGGTCCTGCTGTTAGGGACTCTTTGGAGGGAGGGAGACAGAGAGGGGTTTAGTTAGGGTTTGATTGGGACACGTCCTGTTTTTTCGTTGCTGTATATTGTCTGATGTATTTTTAGATTGTTTTATTATTGATTGTATAGGATGGATTTATTGCTGTATTGTAGTATGCTGTAATGTAGTTTTTTAATGCTGCTTGTAAACTGTATTGTATTGTATTTTACCTGTTGTAAACCGCCGTGATCGTGGGAACGGCGGTATATAAATAAAATTTCATTTCATTTCATTCATTTCAATGGGATGCAGCCAGGTTGTGGGATGCAGGCAAGAATTATTGCACATAATTCGCCATGATTCCACTGAGCGAGTCAGCCCAGCTACATCTTGGGTCCTAGGTACACTTCAGAGGCCACTTTTCAAAGCTGGGAACTTTCCAAATTTGAAAAGTAGGCTCTGGGACATGGGATGCAGCCTGGTTGCACTCGCCCGTTGGAATCAGTGGTGTATTACATGCAATAATTTCTGTCTGCATCCTGCAATCTGGCTGCATCTCATTGAGATGCAGTCAGGGTTTTTTGTCCATGTGATAAGCGCCTTATTCTTCCCTTCACGCACACACATATACCATGTTTTAAGGCTGTAAATGGGGATGCTACCTACATTAATATAATTATGGATAACAGCCAGCTTCCTGCTAGTGACATACCCAAATGTAAATCCACCTTACATCTGTGTATGCCTTCTTTTAATTGCTGATTGTGGTAGTTGGTATTTTCTTCCATCCTCCACAATGACCAAAGTTCCCCAAGGACTCACATTTTTGCTATGATAGTGATAGTACCCCATGACCTGTGTGTGTGTGTGTGTGTGTGTGTGTGTGTGTGTGTGTGAAAGAGAGAGAGAGATGCTATTCCAAAGCTGGCCCTACAGTTTCTAGCCTTAGATGGCTGCCACTCTCACCTAGCCCAAAGTCACCCTTCAGAATCCCTCCTTGGATTTAGGGTGACTTGGTGTCCAAGTGATCTCACTGTGGACTAGTGTGTGTGTGTTAGCTTTGGGTTCTTTGTAGTAAGTGTGAGCACCCCTTAATTTACAGTGAATGAAGTCTTGTTCAAACAGCTTCACTGATTACCAGTTTGTTTCCAGGCACAATTCAAAGTGCTGGTCATGATCAATAAAGCCATGTATGATTAGGTTCAGACTATTTGAGAGACCGCCTCTCCCCACACAAACCTGCTAGAGACCTAAGAACCTCAGGAGGGGGCTTTGTCTAGGTCTTGCCACCATCACAAGCTCGCTTGGTGAGAACATGAGAGAGAGCCTTCTCAGTGGCTACTTCCATTCTCTGGATTCAAACAAATAGCAAGCACGTGTAGAGGTAAAGTGAGAAAAGCAAAAGTGTAGAATGATCTCAGGCTTGCTAGAGAGATTAAGAACAATAAAAAGGATGGGGTAGGGCCACTGCATGGAGAAGATGGGGACAGAGAACTACTGAATACTTTCTTTGCCTCAGTCTTCTCAGAAAAGGAAAAGGGTGTTCAACCTGAGGAAAATGTGTGTGTGTGTGTGTGTGTGTGTGTGAGAGAGAGAGAGAGAGAGAGAGATGGATGAGTGAAATGCAGCACAGGATAAGTAAAGTGGTAGTACAGGAATACTTGTACTACCACTTTAATCTACATGAATTTAAATCTCTGGGACCAGATGAACTAGCTCTTTATTTCTTCTCCCAGAGCCTCTGCAGAGCAGTTCCTGCTACAGAGAAGAGGAGGAGAGAGGTAGCTGGGCAGCCATTTTAAGTGGTGACTGTTTAATTGTTTTTTAAACTCTAGGAAGAGTGTGTTTTTTTATTTCAATTTTTATTTCATTTTTTTTAATCCAAGGAAATCTACAGCAAAGGCAGAATTGATCGAGCTCACTGCCACAAATTGTTGAAGCATCAGGGGCTTAGCGTTGGTGTTTTCTGGAGGATTCTTTTTTTCAGGAGGAAGCCCGCAGTCCTGTTCCAGTAATTTCCTAAGACTTTTCAATATGGACACTGACGGAACCACGGCAGTCACCTGCAACACTTGTGGGATGTTTGTCTTCTTGCCTAAAGAAGTGGAGAACTTCACATGCCCCAAGTGCAAGTTGGTAGCCCTCTTGGAGGAGAAAGTGCAGCAGTTGGAGTCCAGAGTAGCTACACTTCAGCATATTAGGGAGCAGGAGGATTTCCTGGACAGAACAGAACTAACAATCCTGGACGAATACCATGCAGAGGAAGATGCTAGAGCCGAGGAGGTCACTTCACATACACAGGAGAAAGATAGCTGGAGGAATGTCACACAGAGAAGTAGGCCAAGAAGGGATTGTTCGGGGAGCTTGCAGCTAGAGAATCGATTCGAAGCTCTTTCCCATATCAAGGAGGATGAAGAAGAGCAGCATGGACAGACTTCAGGGACAGAGCAGGCAAGCCTGAGAGTCCCACCCAAGGGAACAGCTGCTGCTAAATCTCGTAGGAGGCGTGTGGTCGTAGTGGGGGACTCCTTGCTGAGGGGTACAGAAGCAGTGATTTGTAGGCCTGACAAGATGTCTCGAGAGGTGTGTTGTCTCCCAGGGGCAAAGATCCGTGATGTGACAGAGAGGCTGACAAGACTGGTCAAGCCTACTGACCAATACCCCTTCCTCTTGGTCCACGTGGGAACCAATGATACTGCAAGACACAGCCTGCAGAACATCAAAAGGGATTACGAGGCACTTGGTAGGAAGCTGAAAGGAATGGATGTACAGGTTGTCATCTTGTCTCTTCTGCCAGTTGAAGGGCACGGTCCAGGAAGGGAGAGGAAAATAGCGGATGTGAACAACTGGCTTCGCAGATGGTGCCGCCAAGAACAATTTGGATTCTTTGATCATGGGCTGCGGTTCCATGAGGAGGGACTTCTTGCAATGGACGGGTTGCATCTCACACCAGTTGGAAGAAATGTTTTTGCCAACAGTCTCAAGAACTTGATCAGGAGGGCTTTAAACTGAGTTCCGTGGGGAAGGGAGACAATATTAAGGAACGCGAAAGGGCTGGAGAAAATAGTCAAACAGACATAGAGGAAACAAGAAAAAAAGTGCAAGGATCCAACAGTGGGAGGCAAATAAACTTGCACAAGCAAAAAGTAAATGGGACCCGTGATCTGCGATGTCTCTACACTAATGCACAGAGCATGGGAAATAAGCAAGATGAACTTGAACTCCTAGTACAGCAAAGCAAATATGATATAATAGGCATCACTGAAACCTGGTGGGACGAGTCTCATGATTGGAATGTGGAAATAGAGGGGTATAACCTTTTAAAGAGAAATAGGCCAAACAGGAAAGGAGGAGGAATAGCACTATATGTCAGAGATATTTACACCAGTGAAGAGATCCTGGACATCAATCATGGAAGCCAGGTGGAGAGCATCTGGATAAGAATCAAAGGGGAGGGAAACAACAAGGATGTTACGGTGGGAGTCTACTACAGACCCCCAAGTCAGACTGAGGAATTGGATGATATCTTTCTAGAACAGATGACCACACACTCAGAAAAGAGAGATGTAGTAGTGATGGGCGACTTCAACTACCCTGATATTTGTTGGAAGTCAAACTCAGCCAGATCCTCAAGGTCTAGCAAATTCCTCACTTGCCTGGAAGACTATTTCATGGTCCAAAAGGTGGAAGAGGCAACAAGGGGGTCAGCTATTTTGGATCTGATCCTAACCAACAAGGATGACTTGGTTAATGGGGTGCAAGTGGTGGGATCCTTAGGTGGAAGTGACCATGTTCTCCTGGAGTTTGTTATACAATGGAGAGGAGAAGCCAGGCATAGTCAAACACGCATTCTAGACTTTAGGAGAGCGGATTTCAGTAAACTTAGAGAAGTATTGAGGGTGATCCCATGGTCAGAAATAGTAAAAGAGAAGGGAGTTCAGACCGGATGGGAGTTTCTCAAAAGAGAGATACGGAAGGCACAATTTCAAACAGTTCCAGTGAGAAAGAAAAATGGGAGGTGTCTCAAGAAACCAGGATGGATGACTAAGGAACTTTCAACCGAGCTAAGTTTGAAACGGAACATGTATAAGAAATGGAAAAGGGGGGAAATCACAAAAAAGGAATTCAAACAAATAGCAGGCATGTGCAGGGGTAAAGTCAGAAAAGCTAAAGCGCAGAATGAACTCAGGCTTGCTAGAGAGGTTAAGAACAACAAAAAGGGCTTTTTTGGATATGTCCGCAGCAAAAGGAAGAAGAAGGAAATGATAGGGCCACTGCTAACAGAAGACAGAGAAAAGGCAGAATTACTCAACACCTTCTTTGCCTCAGTCTTCTCAGAAAAGGCAAAGGATGCTCAACCTGAAGATAATGGAGCAGAGGACAGAACAGGGGAATTTCAGCACAGAATAAGTAAAGAGATAGTAGAGGAATACCTTGTTAATCTAAATGAATATAAGTCTCCAGGACCAGATGAACTACATCCAAGAGTATTAAAAGAACTGGCAAATGTAATATCGGAGCCATTGGCAATAATCTTTGAGAACTCCTGGAGAACAGGAGAAGTCCCAGCAGACTGGAGGAGGGCAAAAGTTGTCCCCATCTTCAAAAAGGGGAAGAAAGAGGATCCCAACAATTATCGTCCAGTCAGTCTGACATCAATACCAGGAAAGATTCTAGAGCAGATCATTAAACAGAGAGTCTGTGAACATCTAGAAAGCAATGCCACAATCACAAAAAGTCAACATGGGTTTCAGAGAAACAAGTCATGCCAGACAAATCTGATCTCTTTCTTTGATAAAATTACCAGCTTGGTAGATGAAGGGAATGCTGTGGACATAGTATATCTTGATTTCAGTAAGGCCTTTGACAAGGTTTCCCATGATATTCTTGCAAACAAGCTTGTAAAATGTGGGCTAGACAAAGTAACTGTTAAATGGATCTGTAATTGGTTGACCAGCCGAACCCAAAGGGTGCTCAACAATGGCTCTTTTTCCTCCTGGAGGGAAGTGACCAGTGGGGTCCCACAGGGCTCTGTCCTGGGCCCAGTGTTATTCAACATCTTTATCAATGACCTGGATGACAGAATTGGGAGCACACTTATCAAATTTGCAGATGACACCAAATTAGGAGGAATAGTTAATACTCCAGAGGACAGGACCAACATTCAAAATGATCTGAATAGACTAGAAAGCTGGGCCAAAGCTAACAAAATGAAATTCAACACGGAGAAATGTAAGGTATTGCACTTAGGGAGGAAAAATAAAATGCACAGATATAGGATGGGTGACACCTGGCTGAATGAAACTACGTGTGAAAGGGATCTAGGAGTCCAAGTAGACCACAAGTTGAACATGAGTCAACAGTGTGATGCGGCAGCTAAAAAGGCCAATGCAATTCTAGGCTGCATCAATAAAAGTATAGTGTCTAGATCAAGAGAAGTAATAGTGCCAATGTATTCTGCTCTGGTCAGGCCCCACCTGGAATATTGTGTCCAGTTCTGGGCAACACAATTCAAAAAGGACATTGAGAAACTGGAGCGTGTCCAGAGGAGGGCGACTAAAATGGTGAAAGGTCTGGAAACCTTGCCCTATGAGGAACGACTCAGGGAGCTGGGAATGTTTAGCCTGGAGAAGAGAAGGTTAAGAGGTGATATGATAGCCCTGTTTAAATATGTGAAAGGATGTCACATTGAGGAGGGAGCAAGCTTGTTTCCTGCTGCTCCAGAGAACAGGACTTGGAACAATGGATGCAAGCTACAGGAAAAGAGATTCCACCTCAACATTAGGAAGAACTTCCTGACAGTAAGGGCTGTTCGACAGTGGAACAAACTCCCCCGGAGTGTAGTGGAGTCTCCTTCCTTGGAGGTCTTTAAGCAGAGGCTGGATGGCCATCTGTTGGGAATGCTTTGATTTGGATTTCCTGCATGGCAGGGGGTTGGACTGGATGGCCCTTGTGGTCTCTTCCAACTCTATGATTCTATGATTCTATGATTCTATCTTGATCAATTACCTAGGATAATTTCTTTTACCAAAAGTTGTGCACTTCTACTTAATTTTCCAGCTGTTGAAGAAAAATATGACCACCACCACCATCTCCTCTTTTTTCTGTTAAAGTTGGCTCCCAGATTTAAAGCTCAACTTGATTCTTGACCTGAAAGTGTCTTGCAAGGACCTGCAATTGACTTGAGACTTAAAAGTAGAGACTTGGCACTTGACTTGAGACTTGGAATAAAAGACTTCAATGCACCACTAACACTATATCAATCTCTGACCACTATGTTTAATATTTCCAGCAAAATTGTGTGCATATTTCAACCAACTGAGGATAATGCTTCATGGCGCTGAAGAAATAGACTAGACTGTAGTTCATGAAAGCTTATGCCTCAAAAAATGGTGAGGCTATAAATTGTCATATGACTTTTATTTTTTATTAAATTGCAGTATGGTTAACAATTGTAAAACGCCAACTACAAAAGCAATTACTACTACTACTACTACTTATTATTATTATGTTATTGTTGTTGTTGTGTTTTTTCAAGTCATTTCCAACTTGTGATGACCCTAAGGCAAACCTGTCATGAGGTTTTGTTGGCAAGGCCTGTACAGAGAAGATTTGCCATTGCCTTTCTCGGAGCATGAGAAAGTGCGACTTGCTCAAAGTTACACAGTGAGTTTCCACAGCTGAGATGTGATCAAACCCCTACACACAAGCCTCTATATCATGTTGGCCCAACTATAGTTCTCCATTTTAATTTTTTTAAAATTAAAAAACGTGGTTTTAAAACTTTGGACACCACCTTGAATCCAATGCAGTGGAGAGGGGGGAGGGGGGATATAAATAAAATAAAATAAATTTAAAGGCCAATCTGTTTAAATATCTATATGGCCACTACTGAATTCTTTTAAACAAACCAACAAAATCATCTAATACACACTGTTCTAATAGATATGTTGCATTACTGTACACCAGCAGACTTATTCATGCACTAGGCATTATACAACTCCTGTTAAGATTTACCAACATTCTAGCAAAAGATGCTATCTCTGTTCTTGCAAGCTCAACATGAAATTGCTGTAAACTCAGGATAATATGACATAAGACATAATGATTATATCAAGATATTTTACAACTTCATTCATCATTTCTCTGAATACCAGATTGCTGTGCAAAGAAGTGTCCTGCTTTCTCCTATATTAGCTTAAAGTGTATATTCTAATAGCTTTGATTTACAACCAGGAAAAAATATTTGTTTTTCAGTTGAGCTGTACATTGATTTTTCAGTCCAATAAATTTCTTGGTCTTCTAGTAAATAGAAGATATTATGTTAGTTCGAAAAAGTTCTGACCAAGATATTAGCCACCAGGATTATTTCTTGGACTCCTATTAGAAGAGTTTACATAGTACAGTTGGGTTTCAGCCAATGCACCAGTTCATGTAAGAAAGACAGTGAATACAAAAGGTAACGGTGAAAATTCAAAGCTGTGTTACAATCAACCCAGTGCTTCACAGGGGTGACATTTTCCATCTGCTATGTGCTAACAGTTGCCAATTTGCAGTAAGTTAACAGGTTAAAAATTGTAGTTCAAAAATGTCCTTGAAGGACAATTGTTTGAAACATGTTCTTTATACAGGATTTCTCCTCTGTGACCCCAAGGGCTTGTTTGTGTGTGGTGTGTATGTATGTGTGACGCACTAGCCTTAGGGTTCCCCCCGCCCCTTCCTTTTTTTGCAGCTAGTAGCATCTGATTGTTTCTTCCAACAAACTAAACCATAGCTTTGGCTCATATGAAAAAAATATTTATGAAGTTTGGATTTATTTATCTGTTTCATTTGTGAGTTGCACTTGTTAGGGTAACATGATTGAACAACACTTGAAAATCAATAGAGATCAAAAAATAGTAATTTTTAAAAAGTACTCAGTCATAAAAACAACATATTCAAAAGAAAAAAGAAATGCCAAAGCAGCAGCGTAAACTGTTATTAAAATGCTGCTTTTAAATTATTTAATGATTTGTGAGAATAATTGACAAAGTTAATAACAGGGGATGGTTCTAAAGAGGAAATTCCACAATTTGGAAGCAACCACAGAAAAGGCCATATGTCAGAACCAAAACAAAGGGCCAAGTACAATTCTGACATCTACTTAAGGATATTTTAAACTTACAACCATCTATAAGCCTATCATCTTCAACCTTGACTGGCATAATTATAGGTTCTAAGAATAGTTCTGACATGCAAGCGGATATGTGTTCTGTGGTTACTCATGCTTGCAGAAACACAGTTGTGCCATAACTGTAATTTTGTTTACTGTTGTCTGCGTAGCTGATCACAGGAGTCTAAACTGGAATGGGGTGACAGTCATTTCCATCAAGGTAAATGGATATTGTGGAGTATTCACTGGTGTTCAGCAGAATAAAAAATGCTGCAACAATGGGTAAATGAAAGAAGCACAACAGTCTTTTACACACTCTACTTCCACAGACACTAGCTCCACAGACAGCACTATGAATAAAGATTTGGCTTCTTGGACCAGGGTCTGCACTTTCATGAAGAAGAACTTTTGTCAAAAGACGGGTTACACCTTAAAGCAGCTAGTAGTTTAAAACCCTCCTGATCAGATTTGAAACAAGGAGTATTTGCTAGGAGTCTCAAATCTGATCAGAAGGGCTTTAAATTAAGGTATAAAACACACTGCATAAATAGTCCAGTTTGAGACTGCTTTAACTGTCCTAGGTCAATGCTAGGGAATTCTGGGAACTGTAGTTTTGTGGCCTCACTGACATCTGGCAGGATGAATCTCATGGCTGGAATGTAGTAATGCAAGGGTATAACCTATTCCCAAGAAATAGGGCAAACAGGAAAGCAGGGAGAGTAGCATCATAGGTCAAGGATGTGTACATGGCATGAGGAGATCAATAATTTAGAGCACGGAAAACAGGTCGACAGCCTTTGGATAAAAATTAAAGGGGAGAGAAACAACAGTGACCTCATTATAGGCATATACTGTAGGCCTTCCCAGCCAGCCAGAAGATTTGAATGATGCCATCCTAAAACAATTGACCAAACATTTAAAAATGAGAAATATAGTAGTATAGTAATAATCATCCTAATATTTCTTGGAAGTCTGATACCACTTTAACTGCCATGGCTCAATGCTATGGAATTCTGGGATTTGGAGTTTTGTGAGTTGGAGCGAAGCAGATGTACAGAGAGGAGCAGCTAGAAGCCACTCCAAGTCTGATCACCCCAGGGCTGTGGTAAACAGATTCCACGGCCCGAGGGCACCTCTTTCCATGGCCCCAAATAGGAGCAGAAAAGAACTACTCCTTTTGAGGCTGGTTTTGGGCCACCTTAGGTGGCCTCAGTGTAGCACCAGGGTGGCTTCTTGGTGCTCCAGGGGCATGCGTTGTGTAGACAACATGCCCCCAGAATGGCTGGAAGCTGCCCCCATCTGTTTCAGGCCATAGTTAGCATTCTCTGTCATAGAGCTCTGGTGCCACAGCAAACTACAAATCCCATGATTCTCCAGGATATATCCATTACAATTAAAATGGTAGCAAACTGCATTAATTCTGCTGTGTGGCAGCAGCCCCAGCCTTCTCCAAAAGGGAAAACAATGTTCCAAATGGTGAAAATAAATAAACCCCACAGTAATGGGACTACAACCCAGCATAGATAAAGAGGTTGTAAAAGAATATCTAGCTGCTCTAAATGAATTCAAATCTCCAGAGCCAGAGGAGATGCATCCAAGAGTACTAAAGCAACTTGCAGATGCAATCAGTCAATAATTCATTGCAGTCATAATCCAGCATAAAAAGAAAGGGTTTATTTTTTACTGTAAGGTATATACAATAAAGTAGTATAAAATACAGTAAAAATGTAAAATTCACATTTAATAGTAATATTAAAAAGAAGGAGCCCAAACACTTATATAAGCCTGAAGTTTGTACATAATCCTCAGCCCCGTATGGCCCATATGGCTATCTGAATACTTCTGAATTAATTATCTAATTTCATTATCAACTGTTAATTTACCATCAGTCTATGGGTCATAATGGCAGTCACACAAAATCCAGCAATTTTATATGTAATCTGTGCATCGTGGTTGATGAAAAAAGGATAGACTTCTACCATCCTGCCAGGAATATTATGCAGAATAGGTGTGTTAAAGCAAGACATCCCCTTGGTAAAAGGGCAAAAGGACATGGCTGAGAGTTTCTATCACCTCTTGTATTTTCTTTCCAGTACAACAGACAGTAGCACATTAAACTGTGCTAATGTAAAAGCTTTCCTATACTTATGGATTGCTAAATTTGTTAAATAATTGGGCAGCCAAAATGTTTCCTTGTAATTCCAAGAATGGAGTATTTGGTGACTAAATTCAAGTGATTTTCTAACTCTGTCTGCCTTTTTCATCATTTGATGACAGGTTTATAATTACCATACTATGAAAACATTAGATATAAACTCATATGATCAACATTTATTATTTAGTAACTGTTTCCATGTAGATTAAAAACTATAGGTTAGCATTAGAGGAGCCAGACCAGTTGGAAAAAAAGATGAGTTTCAATAATGTTTAATAATGGCTTATGAGCCATATAGATATTTTACTCATTATGCTCCCAATTCAGAGCCAGTGGTAGGTGGTTGTTATCTGAGTGACACTCCACTGCAGAATTGGATACTGACCCTAGCAGATTATAAGAAACTAAAATATAGCCAATTGTGGAAGCTCCATTGCTTGATAGGAAAGTAAACTCCCCATTTTATCTCCTTCTGTATTTCTGTTCAAAATGACAACATCATTTGTAGAAGGCACAGACCCCATGGTTATATCTCATGCACTTTGATTGCCAACCAGATAAAGTGTGAGTCTCATGAATTTTGAGGGAAATTACATGGAAATGCATAAAAGTCTCTTAACACAATGACAAGGGCTTCTGGGTACAGTGTAGTTAGTTTATCAATATATTCCATCAAACTTTTCCATTTTTTCCTGACCTGACTGGTCATAGTGAGAGGAGAGGGTGAGAGAATGGTGAGAGCACAAATAGACAACAATAATCAAAACACAAATAGATCTAAATCTAATGACTAATGTTGTAGTGAGATGGAATAAGAAATCAAATCTGGTGATAATACCCTCATGTTTGATGGAAACAGGTATATTTAAACTCCCTCTACCCTCCCATACTTTGTATTAGGCAAAGGTTTTAGTGCATATATGGCAAAATTGTTTAATCTTATGCCCTCACAGCTCCTTCTCTCTTGAAGCAAATATACAATTGGTTCTCGCCTATCCATAGATTCCTTATCCATGAATTCAACCAACCATAGTTTGATATGCCAAACTATATATTCAAAAATGCAAACCTTGGTTTTGCCATTTTATATAAGGGACACCATTTTACTATGCCATTGTATTTAATGGGACACAAGCATTCTCTAATATCAGTATCTGCCAGTTCCATTAAAATAACTTGCTCGGTATTGATTATTTTATGAACTGGGGAATTAGTGTTGGCATACATGAGGTCAATTCATCAGGGGACCTCTCCCCCTCTTCTGGCCACATCAGTGAAGTTGTAGAGTCCATTGCCCTGCAGCTTTCTCCTTAAAGTTTCTTATTAGGAGATATCAAGGTAAACAGAGGTTCTGCAGAAGAGCCAACAGCTAACAGTATTTGTTTTAATCCATCTAATCTAGTAGCAAAACAAGCTTTATCTTCAAAGAGGAAGCAGGGGACTCAAACACTTCTTTCTCCACTAGACCTTCAATAATAGTACTTGCAACTTTCAGAGTGTATTTACAAGGTGTTTGCTTAGGAGGGAATGGTGATAAGAGTTGTGCTCTAGTTACCAAGTCATATGGGGTGGCATTGTTTTCATTAATATTAGCTGGTCCAAGCGTTTTCTTTGAGATAATTAATGAGTATGTCTCAAGCTGTAATAGGGAATATTTGAAAAAAAGAAAGACCTTAACTTTAAATGATATAAATGGTACAGTGGGTTCTTTAAAATGTAATTAGAACTAGTTTGTCAACAGATGGGCTTGGGCGTAAGTACAGGTTGAATATCCCTTATTTGGAATTCTGAAATCCAAATTACTCCAAAATCTAAAATTGTCCACCTGGGTGGTTGGGATAATGACACCTTTGCTTTCTGGTGTTTCAGTGTACACAAACTGTGATGCAAACACAATGTAGAAATAATCCAGTTTGAGACTACTTTAATGGCACTGGAATTATGAGAATTATGGGAACTATAGTTTTGTGAGACATTTAGCCTTTTCTATCAGAGAGCTCTGGTGCCACAATAAACTGCAATTCTGAGGATTCCCAGCAGTAAACCAGGGCAGCTAAAGCAGTCTCAAACTGGATTATTTCTGCAGTGTATTTTGGGCCCTAGTTTCATGCACAACATTATTGTTAAAATATTATGTATAAAATTACCTTCAAGCTATGTTTATATGAATTTCATTTTTAGACTTGTATCCCTTCTCTGAGATATCCAAAATCCCAAACATTTCTGGTCTCAAGCATTTTGGATAAAGGAGACTCAACCTGTAATACCAACAGAATATGGGTGTAGTCTCATGATCTTTCTGACAGAAAATCTTTCCACTCTCTGTGAGTTCCAGCGTTCCCTACTGATCCCTTTAGATGCAATGTGGAGCATAATTTAATGTGTTTGTAAAATTCAAGTAGAGTTTTCATTGCCATTTTTTTTTTTTTTTTTTTTTGCAAAAGCTGGCTTTGTCTTGGTTTGTTCTCACACCTGTGTGTCAACCCATTCCCACACCTATTCCCTTCATTAAATTTCATTTTCTTCCACTCAAAGATTTAGCCAGGAATTTGCTAAACTTTGGAGCTCTTCCATATGTTTCAGTGTAAAAGCATCAAAAGATTGTTTAATGTTAGGTATGTGGTTATTTATTTTAATTAACTGTTCAAAAATAGATCTACAACTGTTTGAGCAGTCAAAAGGCATTGGCATGAAATGAAATCTAGCATGGGCTCTTGTTATTGTTGTTGTTATTGCTACCATGAAACACTTTCCTTAGATAACGGGGAGTTCAACAGTAAAATCTCTCTTGACCCCAAAGATAAATCATTACAGTCTACATCTATGCTGTTTGAAAGGGATAAAGAGGAGCTGGGCGTTCCTCAGAGTATAAGAGTAAGAATGTGTTCAAAGTGGGAACAGAGTTCAGATTACTTGCAGATTCTTTAGTGGTAAGCATTTTATCTATCTTGAGCTGCTTCAAGGATCTCAGATGCTGTGAAGCACCTGGGTTCATTCTGGAGTGATTTTTGTTTCCCATTCGAGATCCAAGATGTTCCTTTACTTTTCCTTAGTTTCCTTAAATTTCTTTCTTGAGTTTTTTGTTTGTTTGTTTGTTTGTTTTCTGGCTGCTTGCCTGATTTGACAGTCATTTGCCTCTTGGCTCTCAATGCAAACTTGTTCTTAAAAATAAAATCCCCAAAAGGTTCTTTCTTTGCACAAAGAGCGACAAAATAATAAAATTACAGGGTATAAAACTATAAAATTTAATGATAAAACCAAACAAACTGCAGAGGACCCAGTACAGCTTCCACATCCATTGCCATCATGGATCCAAACCAATGTATTGACAGAATCTGTCAATAATCTTTGAGAATTCTTGGAGGACAAGAGAGGTCCAGGCAGACTGGAGGAGGGAAAATGTCATCCCCATCTTCATAAAGGATAAAGCAGTGAATCCAAGCAACTATCAACAATTCAGTTTGATGTTGATAAAAGCACATTATAAACCACTATGTCAAAATGCAAATAAGTTGGGGGGGTTAAGTGGAAGGCTTGTTTTTGGTCCATGTGGTCAGTTTGATAGTATAGAAAATAACTGAATATCTTGAGTAAGCCGATCATCATACTGGGATTCAGTGACTTATTTATCATGCAAATGTTATGCCATAAGGTCTTTGAATGCCCGACATTTCATACATGGAGGAGTATCTCTAAACACAACCTTGTGAAGCAGAGAACAACAACAAAAACCACAACATTTCTTTGCCCTTAGACCTGGAGATGCACAAAATATTGTACACTAAATTCATCAGATATATGGATGCTTGCCCTGCATATTTTTTTGGTGTGTGTGTGTGTGAAATAATTAATTGAGGTTCTATGAACAGTTGTGTTTTAGTTTTTGAAGATATTCTTGCTTAAACAGGAATTATGTTAATACCTTACAGTGGAATATTATATGAAAACAATAGCTGACCAAGTGCATCAGAAGGACAGTCACTGGCAATATTACAAAGAATGAAAGAAGCCACTGTGCTTTTTGGCAGGGTTCTATCGTTGCAGCATGATAAAAGAATGGGAACTGGGAGCTTCATATTTAGGTTCAGAATGCAGCAGAAACAACACTATATTTGTGTCACATATGAATACTGCACTATCAAATTTGGCTCCTGCAACAGAAAGGATGGTTTAAGCTTGTACTTGGCATCTTCAAGCACCATCTGGTGGAAGGCTGTAACCCTTTTCTATCAGATTAGAAACTGGCAAATGTGATTCATAATCTCAAGTCTAGACTACTGAAATGAGCACTGTGAGGGGCTGCTCTTGCCAATGATTCTCATGCTTCAGCTGGCTCAGAGCAAAGTGGCTTTGGCATCTATTCTAGCTTCCTATAGTTAGTTTTTCATGAATGCACAATTAAGATTTGGGTTTGGAATTTGGATCCATAAAACTCCTCGATAGCTTACATCCAAATAGCCTTGCAAGTTACCTCTTTACCATGATAGTACTGTGATATGAAAAAACCTATTAACTAGTTAAACATGCCTATTAGCTAATGAAATAACAATGTGTTACATGTGTAAAGAGGGTTTTTTAAAGTCAATCATAAGCATAAAAACCCCTTTACTTGCCAGAACTGAACATCTTTGAGATGTACATGCATGTAGGACAATGACACTCAATGGTAGGTTTCTACACTCATGCAACTATTGGGAGTAGTGTCACATTAAATAAAGAATATGGCTTTTAATCAAGCTGGAAACTCTGGCAGAAACACCACCACTACCACCACCACCAACAACAACTGACAACAGATGTGAAACATAATTTCTCCTCAGATTGTTTATGGGACAAGAGCTCAATATTTTGCACAGGATGATTCTAACTACAATGTTGTCAGCTTCTTTACATTAACTACTGCCTAAGATAGAAGCAAAAGATCTAAACTTAATTACCATACTTTAAAAAGGTCATATTTGCCTACTGAAATTCTACTTCTATCCCTCAACATGCAGATACATGCACACTTACACACACCATGTTAGCAGAATGTATCCCACCAATCTGCCTCTGAGATACAGCCCAATTCAGCTGGTATGTGAAAGAGCACTCTAAACTAGGGATGTGAAAAACATTTTTTTAAAATGCTTTAAAAGCATGCTTTTTTGACTGTCAGGAAACCATGACAAGGTGAATCCTAAACCAACAGAATCTTGTGTACTTTTTCTGCACAAATTCCACAAATCTGCAGAAGGCAGAAACAGCATTTTCTGCATAAATCATAGTGCAGTATGTCATTTCCTGAACAGAAAATACTGTTTCCTGTACAAACATTTGTGGATTTTGTGCATAATACATGAACTGTGCACAGAATAAGTCTCCAACTGCATCATTTTCTGTGCATAAAGCAGCATAGAGCACACTATTCCTAGGCACAGTTTCCATAGACAATCTCACACATGGAAGAAAATTGCCAAAATTACCAGTTGCTTTGGTTAAGAATGAAATTAATGGAGATTTAAATATGCTATGGAGCCAGATGAAATACATGCATAGAATACATACACAAAGAGAGATTAAAATTGGGCCGGAGGAGATGGGCATGCAAAAGTGGTGCGAGTCCTCACGGGACACAAGTGGGTCAGCATGCTGCTGACCACACAACCCGCTCCAAAGTCGGCACCAGACATAGGGCCAAACCTGCACCACCAGGAGTTGGATTATCCAAGTTCTTTTTTGCTCTGGTCCAAAGGATCAGAGCATGATGTTGGCATGCCTTTCAGCTGCTTTGGAAATGTTTGAATGCCACACCTCAAAAACAGCCAGAAGCCCATCTGTTCTGGACCATCCAATCAAGATCTCCTCCTTGAAATGTTTATTTATTTGAATATTTATTTTTAATTAAATTTTATTTTTTACAAAAGCAATTTGCATGTAAACCAATACATATTTAAATATTTATACCTTTTATCATTTCCAGTGGTGAAATAAAATCAGCTTAAACAATTTAAAACAATTTAAAAGATATACAACACTAAGTGATAATTTTTAAACCATTTAAAAGTTTAAAAGGCATAGTTGAAAACTCTGAACATGTTTTAAATTGGGCAGGATCCACCAACTCCAAATTCCTTAATAAAAAGTCATAACACTGAACATTTTGTTCCAAAATAGGTTCAGCACCCTGGACAGCTCCCATAAAATACAGAGAGGCTCTTGTAAAATGCAGTGCCATGCTGACTGGGGAGCCACTCGGGCTGGAGCATCCTCACGACACTCCAAGCTATTGGTCTCCATGATAGCCATTATCTGCTGCCACCATCACCACCACACATCACCAGTGGTAAAATGGGGAAAGTGGTGGGAAAAGTAAGTCAGTTTTGTCCCCCTTTTGAAATTACTTCAGTGTGTGCCTCCCAACTCCCCATCTTCCACATTCCCTCCCCCCTGAGAAATTTCAGTGCAGCCCTATTTTATTTATGGTTTGGATACTAACCATTTACAAGTTCCACTTGAAAAACAGATATTTCCTATCTCTTCTTTTTCACTACTATACTGCAGTGAATGATCCTTCTAGATAGAATGATGTTAAGGGAAGCTGCAGCTTACAGAGACTGCAGCTGAGAGGAAATGTAACAAATCCAAATATTTACTGCTCCATTCCTGGAACTATATTCCAACAGCCAAGCAGCAGTAAGCCTTAATGTGTCATTCTATGCACATTTTGGTTAGATTCAGAGTCACCAAGATCACCTGGGTCAGCAAGATTATGGACTGGCTAGTCTGAATTTCTCCCTTTGGGGGCTGCCCAATCCACAGTTTTCAAACTTTTTAACTCAAAAAGAAATTTCCTTTGCTTTCGCATAAATAGTGAGAAAGTAAGATGATCCACAAGCTATGTCAGAGATGTTTTCCATTTCAAAGCTAGATTGAGGAGTTATCACTCCTTATGTATTCATTCAGTTTAGTTTCAAAGACCCCACCCATGCTTAAATGTCTCTTCTTTTAATTTTTAATAAACCTACTGAATTGGGAGTTTGATTTGATTTGACTTTGTTGGCTGCATGTTTATGTACATCTGAGGAAGTAGGCTTAAGTCTAGGAAAGCTCATGCTACCAGCTTCTTTCTTTCAGTTAGTCTCACAGGTGCTACAAGCTCCCTTTGCCTGATGAAATAAAAGAGTGACTTTGTCCATAATTATGTTACAATCATAATATATGTTATTGGGGAAATGAATTTATTACATTGAGAACGCCCACTGTAATGTTGGTGGAATGAAAACTCCTGCCGCTTATGCTGGATCTTTGGCTCTGGGAAGCAAACAGAGGCAAACAGAGCCACCCAAAAGAGCAGAAGGTGATCCCAGCAACTGTCAACTGACTGGGATATCTGGTATATCCTCTGGGCTGATCAATAGCAGTCTTGGCTTGGGCAGGTTGGCCTGTATGTAGTTCTGGAGAACAAATAACACCTTGTGCATCTTTGGGCAATCATTGAAAACGGACAAAATCTCATGTTAACGAGACCGTTTTCCATGTAGGATTGCACACAGTTATCTGGAAAGAATAGAGTATGGAAATAACTAGGTCTAAAAAATATTAGTATACAGTATAGTGATACAGCTCTGAGGGAGTATCTACACTCTACCATGATTGTATTTGTATACCACTTTAATTGCCACGGTTCTATCCCATGGAATTCAGTGAAGTATTTTTGAATTATCTGTCAAACTGCATTATTTCTGCAGCCTGGTTTTTCAGCATTTCCTGGACCCAAGCATTATGAAAAATGTAAGTGACAGCAATTTGTCTCTGAGTAATCTGAATGAAAGGAGTGCTTTGCATGCCAGCTGCACCTCTGGAAATGCAGATGCACCCTTTTGTCACTGGAGAATTGACCAACATTAGAGACCCACTCTCCTTCTTTATGCAGAAATGAAAATGCCTTCAACTCATGCTGAGGCAGCTCTGGATTTAAAACTAGTCTCTGCTCCTTGATGCATTCCTTAAGGAAAAAGAAACTGCTTTTGCAGATTTAGCTTTTCATTCATTGAGAGTACTCAAGAGCTACATGCCAATGGTTTCTGTGGTGTAAGGGTGGCTAGCAGGCTGGCTGGTACATCAAAGGAAAAAAAGTGTGTCCCACAGCATTTTTATCAGCTAATAAACAACTGGATATACTCAGAATATCCAGAATGCCTAGTTATAAAAGAAAAAAAATAATAGCTTTGATGGCAGCAGGGGGACCATCATATCTCTAGGCTAAAAACCTGAAAGAGCTTGTGACATACAGCAAGAACTACTGCATGCATACTCTCTACAGTCACTAAGCCTTACATCTGCAAATAGAGGAAGTGTATGAGTCTGTGTTTCTTTTTCATTACCACTTGCTTTTAGGTATCTGGTTGAATACATAGGTACATCTATTCAGCAATTTAGGTTGTAAATATGGATAAATTAACCTGCTTTTATGAACCCCTTTCCATGGGTTCTGGTTCTGTAATGTTTCCTCCATATAATAGAAATGCTGATTCAATGACTTTAGAATCTTTCATAGCATAAGAAGTATCATGCTGACAGTTGAATAAGACTAACACATAAAATGCTGGAATGTGAAGGATTGAATGCGGGTGCATGGGAGGGAGAAAAATCTCATTTACCACATTTATGCTTAAAACAAAAAAAAAATGTACAATTTAACTTCCATTATTATAAATGTAATTTGATATAGCTAACATTGGGAAACATTAGCCAATTCCATCTGGATATTGGCATCCACACAAGAAAAAAATATTTTTTTACATAGCCAAACAAGTAATGAGTCAGCAAACAAAATATCCTTCTTTATGTCCCTCTGTAAAATATTGTTGTTTCTGACTTTCAGAATTAGACATATTTAGCATTAAGTTGGTATTAGAATTAAGACACAAAGAATCAAACAATGTGTGCTGTTTTGAGAGGAATAGAAATGTACAGGGTTTATTTTTACTGTTTTTATTATTTAAAGCATGCAATACAAAGTTATTGATTGGTTTTGCCAATGAATAGGATCAAAATGTTTTCCTCTCAAACCCTCAAAACAGTGGTACTGTGCCAAGCAAATTGCACAAAATACATTTTGCAAGGTTTCAAAGATCCACTGGGATTTTCATCAGGCAAATATGTTAAAAATCAAACAGGAGGGGGGAAAGAATTAAGACTCAAGCTTCCATTTTATCAAGTTGTGGCCATTCTTAGGAAGGTGGTATTGGAGGGACATGGTTGCAGTCAGGCCCCTCTTCCTTCTGTCCATGTGAGCACTCCAGGAACTTTTTAAAAAGCTCCATTAGCAAGACAAAAAGAGGCTCAAGAGGTCCATGTTCTGTTTACAACAGAGCAGGCTTCCCATACACATAGGAATTTCTCTCTAATTGAAACCTGTAAATAGGATGATAAATTTGGAGTGGCACTTCAGCTCATCCATTTAGTAACTCTGGGGTTGTACAGACAGCCCATAAGGGGCAGCTGTATGCCACCCCTAGAAGTGTTGGTTGGGGATGCAGCAACTGCATGCCATGCCCCCAACCAGGTGCAAAAAGAACCCACAAATGGCGGGTTTGTTTCCTGCCCTGGAAAGTGTATCATAGCCACAGCAGCATGGGTTTTTGATTCCCTTTTGGTGCTGCATCGTGCCATGATGCCATATGCCATCTAGAAAGGTGTGCGGCATCATGGCATGAAGGGGACAGAGCCACAGCATCCACTGTGTGGACATAGCACCATGGCTCTGCCTACAGGCGGGCACAAAGTGCCAGTCTGTATTGCCCCTCTGTGTCTCTTCTAACAGCACCTAAATGTTTTTTTCCAAGTGTAGCAGTACAGAGACTTCTTGAGAAATTCATTGTTTTCTGCCCAGGAAAGAGGCTTGTAACTAGGTACAGTCATCATAAATATGCTTTATACCTGAGGGCTTAATTCTACTTGGTAATACATCCAAATAAGTGGATTTATAGCCACAAAAGCTCATGCAGAAATACTAACCAGTTAATCATAAAAGTACTGCCATATTTCCTTTTCTTTTCCTTCCCATTCCTTCCTCCTTTTTTATGCTGCAAGAAACTAACTACTACTTTGAAAACTACCAAAAAGGACACAGTGAGGCTGGATCCCCTAAGGAGTCACTTTACTGTTGCTATGGGAGTTTAAATTTTGTCTCTGTCCCCACATGGCCAAAGAAAGGGGAGTAGCCTTTGCCTTCCATTGACATCCCTTCAGACATGTTACAATTCCTGCCTGCATCCTGCAACACGGCTTCATCCCACTAGGGTGCAGTCAGGTTTTTTGTCCATGCGATATGCTCCAGAAACAACCCATGCATCTGCATTGCAGAAATAATCCACTCTGATACCACTTTAAATACCCCGGCTCAATGCGAGGAATTCTGGGAGTTGTAGTTGGTTGTAGCACCAGAGCTCCACTGTGACTACCATCATCACTTTTCTTTTACTGTACGATTTTTTTTTAAAACAACTTTTGCCTGATGAAGAATTCTTTGGAGTTTCAAAAGCTTATATGATGTATCTTGTACATTTTGGTTGATCCCATATCAAAGATATTGCTCTTTGTGGATTTTGATTGTTAGGTTCTTTTATTTATTTATTTTTATTATTATTATTTTAAAACATGAGAGAGTACAGTATCAACCCACTGAAACTCCTTTCTTCATAGAATTTCTTCACAAGCTGTTGAAAGCGTATCTAAATTTAAAAAAAAGGATTTGCCTCTCAGCAAATCCTTTCTATATCTCTATTTTTATTGTTCTTACATTTGTTGTTACCCGCCTTGATCCAATACAGGGAGAGGTGGGATACAAATGAATTATTATTATTATTATTAAAGAGAGGACCTCCCTGGGCAAGGCATCCCATAGGTTTTGTAATAACCATTCCATTATCTCACATTTTCTCCAGACTCCAAACATTCCTGGGCAGAGATTTTACATTATTGTACATGAAATCTGCACTGGGATAGATACAGGTTGTAACCATTAGTGACTGATCTTATCGCACTGCCCAATACCCAGGCAGTAGGCAGCCCGTATCCAACCCAGGCTTCTCCAGCAGCTTTTCAGGAATGGGATTTTGAAAAGCTGCCAGAGAAACCCGGGTTGGATATGGGCTACCTACTGCCCAGGCATGCGGAGCGTGATAAGATCTGTCATTGACAGTTACAACCTGTGTCTATCCTGGCATGGATTTTGTGTGCGATAATCTCTTAAGAGAAGAGCCTTCGTCAAAGGGTTTAGAGACTATGTGTGTAAATATTCAATTCTTTGAACAGCTCAGGTGCTACAGAGCTTTGTGGTTAATAACTACCATAATACTGAGTGGCACAGTAAAACAGACATTCACTAGTGCAACTGTTGTAATGAGAGAGTTGTGGGGTCTCATGAAAATCACAGGATTAGAAAAATTGTGGGCCTACCATTTGGAGATATTCAACACAGTGCTCAAATCATGAAAGAAGAAGAAGAAAATAAGCATTTAGCATTCTCAAGCTCTTGTCCTATTTTCACCCAGTCTTCATGCTGAGAAAGAAATATTTGCTGCTAATTGCTTGAGCAAGCTGAATGGCCCCCAGGCAAGGATTCCAGTAGTCAGGCACAGCATGTGTACCATAAATAACTCTCCAGATGCCTTCCCATCCACCAAATTGCCTGCCAAAGAAAGGGTTGACTTCCTAGCATTGCCTAAAGGAGTGTACCTGTGATATTAAGTGAAAGCTCTCATGGCAAGATCTTGATAATTGACCAGGCATATCATTCTTTTTTAAAAGTGCTAGTCTTAGAGCATATATAGAATAGCCAAATATATGGGGAGATCATTTTTAATTTTTTTTATTTTATTCCTGTAATTAACCCCTTTGTTTCCAAGATCCAGATGATACATTGATAATTCCAGGATGTTTCAGGCTTTCCTGCTCCATTCTGGGGTCTTTTTGTTCCTGCCAGTCATGTTTTTTTAACCAATATTTCCTAGTATGCCAATCTTCTATTTTCCATTCCCTTTACTGCTCTTCTGATGTTTTCAGTTGGATTTGTATGTGTATGTGTGTGCAATGTATAATCCCTATGAGTGAGGAAACCCTAAGGGAGGGCTGTACTTGCTGATTGAGTTCAAAAATAGAGGATGAAAACTGAAGCTGGAGAGTTGCAGTAGCCAGGGCTAAAGAATAGGTCTTTTTCACTTTGCATATGCTTTAAGATTCCACCAAATGTTGCAGAAATACTGAGTAGATCATTATTGGATGCATGGAATTTTGCGGACAGTGCTTATGTGTCAAAGTTATGTTTCATTTGTATTGTGATGCACTAGTGTACACATTTCTGATGAGCAGAGGAGAGAGGAAAAGAGAATAGGAGAAGAAAAGGTCCCTGTCTCTCCCTACCTTTTGCAAAACTACTGGGGGGAAGAGAAGAGAGGCAGTGGAAAGAGAAAAGGGTGGGATAGGAAAAATAGATCCATGTCCAATGTAAGCAGCCAGAAAACAGCCTTTGTTTTGTGTGGGGTAGGGTGTGTGTCGTCTCATTTAGCACAATAATTTATGGGGAACAGAAGACCATGAATTTCATTTTATCTTTTTTTTAAAAAATCAGTATGTGGATTTGGGAATTAAAAAAAAAACCAACACCCCAAAGTGACATGAAATATAACTGACTGAATCGGCATTAGCTACCAGTTTGGACAAGCCCTTAGCGATGGACTTCTTAGACTATTTCATCCTCACATGCAAATAGTTGCCATAGTTTTATCCCCACTTTGGGTGTGTATGTGTGTGTGTGTGTGAACATTTCCACACAATTTTCAACAGGCATTTCAATATTCTAAAATGTTTTGGGAAATGTGTATATTTTAACCAATACTTGTGTAAATGAACAGTTTCCAGAAACATATGTATTTTATGCAACAATGAGGTTTCTGCACACACACACACACCATTTATCCTAACACAAAAGACACATATTTATGGAAACAGTATGTGTGTGTGGGGGGTGGTGCGTGTGTGTGCAAAAAGTTCCAGATCATAGCCAGAAACAAAAATTGGTATTTGGAAGAATTGATTTTTATTTTTTGCACAAAAACACTTTTTTTTTTTTTTGGCACAGAGGAGTATTATGTTTTGCACAGAATAATTTTGAAAAATGTTTCAGTACATGTAAATACTATGCAAAATTCTTATCTCTGTGTTTTTCCTCATAATCATGTTTCTCTAGATTAATCAAACACATTTTTTTTAGTTGAGAAAGAATTCATGGCAACTAGTCTTCAGTCCTCTCCTGCTTGAAGGTCCCTCTAGGCTTCTTTATATAATGAGTGATTTCAACATTCTGAACCCTGGTAGAGTTTTCTGTCACCTCCCCTTTTGAGGGGGGAAAAAACCCTGGAATGGCATTATGTATTTTGCTCTGTGTCAATACAACTTAGGTTTTTTTCCTTCTTTCTCTACACTATTGCTAGGAACCATATACTATGTGATTCTGATCACACTGTGCCATTCCCAGTGCTAGTAAATATATATATCAAACCACATAGTATTTGGTTCAAAGCAACAGTGTACAGAAAGAAAAAAAATTAAAATTTTATGAGGCATTCAGGTAGTCTTTCCCATTTTTTAAACATTCCCAATTTTTAAGCTTTGAAAGAAGCCTCGGGTATGTAGAAGCAACCCAAGGCTTCTTTCAAAGCTTAAAAACTGGGAATGTTTTTAAAATGGGAAAGACCACCTAGATGCCTCATAAAATTTTTCCCACACACCCAAAAGCATTGTGAACCCTACAAAGATTGAAACAATTCTTGTCACACTTTCAGTGGAGGACATGCTCTCAAGGCCACCTTGTAAAAATAAATAAATAATAATGTCAGTACCATTTGTTATTGATGCTGTTGAGCCTTCAAGACACTTTTGCCTTAGGGTGACCCTAAAGTGACCCTATCATGGGATTTTATTGGCAAGATTCGTTCAGAAGAGGTTTGCCATTGCCTTCCCCTGAGGCTGAGAGAGTGTGTCTTGCCCAATGTCACCCAGTGGATTCCAATACCAACCCTGCTTTAAATGTTAATGGTGTTTCTACTGCATGTTTAGGCACCAGATAAAGGTCTAATAAGTTTTAGCTTTTTCTCTTCCTGGCAGCTGCTATGTTTATTCCCTTGTCTCCACTCAAAGTTTTCCTCACATTTTTCTTGAAGCCAGAGCCTAAAACCTAGACTGATTCTCTCTTCCGTAAGTAACCACCTCATTTCAATTGACACTATTCATTCTGAAAGTTCTGACCCATACAGTTCTATCTTTATTGTCATGGCATTCCTAGATTTCCCTCAAGGTGCCTGAAGTCAAGGCAAAGCTGTAGTTAGAAGATTTTGGCCGTTGGCATACTGTGAGCATAGGAGTTGCCTAAACTTTTCATTTCCTCACAGATTATGCAGTTCCATTACGGATCTGAACTAAGTCTATGTGACAACTTGACAAGAGTAATAATACATTAAGTCCATGGCAAGCCTGACTGTTCAATATCAGTGTGGAGATAATACCATGTGCAAAATGAACTCCCTTATCACCTGCAAGGCATTTTCAGTCTGTGAATATATTGGGGGCAGGGCTCTGAGGTAACTTTGTGCAATTTTCATACATGCTCAGCTTGAGGTCTCTTTATGTAGAAATTAACCACTGGTCAAATCATTGCAAACATGCTTCATGTAACTAAAATGCATGATGAAATTTTGAACTCTGATAACTCTAGGGAGATTATTTGTTATTGCAATGTGCCTTCAAGTCAACTCCAACTTCTGGCAATCCTTCCATAGGGGTATTCTTAGCAAGATTTCTTTAGATCAGATTTTCCACTGCCTTCCTTTAAAGCTGAGAGAGTGTGATTTTCCCAAGGTCACCTAGTAGTTTCCATGGCTGAGGGGGAATTTGAACCCTGCTCTCTTGGTCCTACTCCAACACTCAAACCACCAGACCACACTGGCTCCATTAGGAACATTTTACAATTGCCTGTATATTGTTAGAAATATAAAACATGCAATTCTGCAGAATATAAGCTTTCTTATATAATTGTACTGACATGTTTTGTGGGCTCACACCCTTTTTAAAGACTTTATTTTCTTTAGATGATTCTCAGATAAGGTAACTTTTAAACCTGCATAGCAGCAGGGAGCAAGTGGAAAACCTACTGTTAAATTAATATATTTCTCTGATTTGCCTTCTGCATTTGGGGCACAAGCAGTGAAATTTTTCAAAATTGCCATTACCACAACTAAATTTCAACATGGGCCATAAATTTCCCTTCAAACCCACAGGAACTGCAACTTCATTGGATGCCTCATGGATCAGAATTCATGGATTCTCGTTGATATGGTATTACAGTGGTATTAATAAAGAAACCCTTCTGGCTGAGAAAAGGCATTAAAGTAAGCAGTCCAAGAGTTGAGAAATTGGATAAATAGAATGTACTTTTAGGCAGCCAATTTTAAATTGCCAGCGGCAGTAATATGAATCTCGTCAGAGTCACTGTATTGATAGATCATGCTAAAAGCATAATAGAAAATGCAATTGAGCTAGACTAATGTAAGATCACTACTGGCAAACACCATCAAAACTGTCTTGATTTCCGTAACCAACAAGGCAGCTATTTTCAGGGGTTAAATTTTCAATACACATAACATCCCCATAAAGATAATGAGAATGGACTTTTTATTTCACAGACATTTCAACAAGTGGTGATGAAAGCTAGAATTTAAACAATGTTACTTTTCTTACAGAAAAGTTCATCACTAGTTTTCCACCTCCATCCCAAAATTGTTTCTTTTTATCAGAGCACTGTGTGGTATTTCTGATTTCATGAAATAGCATTATGTTCATGAAATTGTCCAACTTCAAAGGCAATTGAGAATTGTAAAGGTCTTTAGCTATATTATGTAGCCCCTAGTTTATTGCAGCTGTTACGTAACAACTGAAATGGTAAGCAGCCCACATTTAACTATGTTAGATGTGAAAATCGTTCACATGTGCATATTGAAATCCTTTTTCAGAGATCATTATAGCCTCTTATACTTAATGACATATTATATTGGACAGTACTCAGCAAGAGTGAAATTGTGAATCACACTGTATGTAAAAGAAAAGTCAGAGCATTTACTACATATTCAAGTTTCTGCAGCTGTCTACCATTACTTTGCTACATATACCTGTTACAAATGAAAGGAAAAGTGAAGTTCTTCAGCAGAAATTTCATTGACTGAAGACTTGGTCCTCCCAATCCAGCAAAGGTAACACCTGTCCCAGGTGACAGAGTGATTCATGGCTTCTACTAGAAGGGCTCCTGCTGCTACACTAAAACAAACAAACAACAACAAAAAAGTGCTCTCCAAAACAGAGGAGTTTATCATATTCAGCTTAGAACGGCCCTTGAGCGTTCTTAAAGGGACCGTTCTCGGGACGGGAGGCAGTGGGGAACGCTGTATATCGCACAGCAAGAACGCTGCCACCACCGCCGAGGGTTCCCCAGGGTTGATTTTCAGGAACGCTTTCTCAAGCGTTCTCGAAAATCAGCCCTCTAGAATGCTTCCAGAACGGAAGGGGAACAGAAGGGGAATGCTCGGCAGCAGCGGCGGTGGTGGCGTTCTCACTGTGTGATATACAGCATTCCCCGCTGCCTCCCGTCCCCAGAACGGTCCCTTTAAGAATGCTCAGGGGCCGTTCTAAGCTGAATGCGATAAACTCCGGAGTCTAACTGGCTCTGGAATAACCAAACAGTTACTACTGTGGAAAATCCACAGCATACAAGTAGCTGTCACACAGCTCTTCAGATCCATAAACCCTCAAATGCCTACCACTGAGAGATCCTCGGACCTTGGGATTGTAAGCAGGGAGCCATGGAAGGCTGTCTGTGGTGCAATAACTTGGCTACTCTCTCAAGAGTACCCATAATGTCTGGCTCCATGGAGGAACTTTGTGGAGGATATGTGGGCCTGGCTAGCCCTATGAAGAACAGTGTTGGCCACTACAGTCAGCCAGCGGTGCCTTTTATGGAAGCCAGAGGTCAGTCAAATGGGGTTAGCCACAAAAATTCTTCTTTTGTCTCAACTGTCAGGAACTCTTGGGATAACTAGTTGTTTAAAATATATATTTTGATGATGCTATTGTTGTCAAAACCAACAGCTGTTCCAGACAAATTTCTGTCTCAACCAGTAATGAAATGGCATGCTTTGAAAATTTCAAAGGAAAAAAAACAACAAATATATCAACTACCTTAGTTAAGAATCATACAATGCCCACATATTCTTGAACTGTTTTTCATGACTGATTCAACTGGGTGGAATCTGGACTGCTTGTACATGGTCAAGAAATTGGTCAAATGTCTTCATATGTGGCCGTATCAGCTTTCAGCCCATCATGGGATCAGTTACTTTGTTAACATTCTGACAAAGGTTACTCCTTCAAAGGAACTGCCATAAAGCTGCTTAGCGCTTGGAGATAACAGATAAAATCAATGCATGATAAACACAATGCTGGTCACTGTGACAGGCAACAGAAGTGAAAATGGAAAGATCAAGATCTTTCACATTATTTCCCAGTGGAAGAGGCAGTTGCATGCTTCAAGAAACAATTAGATATTTGAAAGGTTTTATGTAGTCATTAGAGCCTATTCTTTCTATGGAAGAAAACCCTTCTGTCTCTGTGAAAAGCTCCCCCAGCTTTTGAATATAAAACAATCCTTCATTCCAGAATAGGCAAGTCAATCATTTTAAGAAGTATAGTAAACAGTGCAGTGAGATGTGAAATGTAGAGCTTTATTATGCCATTTCTTGGTCCTTCCTAAATTGCTCTTACAAGTTTGTACTTTTGAGTCTGCACACTTTTTCAAGGTCAAATTTGCAAAACCTCAATGATATTGATGTAAAATAAACCACTAAGAAGCCTTAGATGTATCACAACAACCAGAACTAGGAATTTGTGAATTTGGCCCCACTAGAGACTTATTTCCTTGAGGCTCAATATCAGTGGCAACCAGAAGCTGCAGCAGCTGCTGCTTGATAATGAGGCAGTTCAATAAATCATCACAGGGTTGATTAGTCAACTGGTATGAAAACATGGAGAGGAAGCAGGTTAGAACTTAAACTTTATTATTAAAAGTTCAGTGTTCATAGCCTCAAAACAGGCAAAAATAAAGATGTCAAGACAGGCAAATAGAAACAATTACAATTTCAGTGTCTAATTGTGGAAAAGTCTGAGTACTCTCATGGAGAACCGTAATACTTTTTCTGAGAAATTCAACCAGGATAGCTTCTGTACACCTCTCTCTCTCTCTCTCTCTCTCAATCTCTCTCTCTTTTTGCTATTGTTGCTATTCGTGTTTGTTTGCATCACATAGGACCTTGTCTAATAAGTCTTTGTTGTGGAAAAGGTTGGATAAACAAGAAACCCATAGAAACTAAGCATACAGATTCTTGTGGTAGCATACTACCTGGTTTAATTATAACTGGAGTTCCTGACCTAAATTGATGTAGCCTAATGGAGTTAAGAAGAGATGCCCTTCATCAGTATGTGAAGTATGGGGATCCAAACACATCTAGTTCTCATGTTAGTCAAAAGGCTCACGGGAGTAAATTAAATTCCTTAGCGTGAAATGTTGGTTGAAAATATGGTTCAGTTCTGAAACCTCTTCAGCTCAAGATATATGTGGGACCGCAGTTCCTTGTCATTAAAGGTTAGAAAGGATACCTCTTAGTCATGTGTGGGCCCACATTTATGGAGCTGCACTTCCTAATAGCCCACCTGCTTTGATTTGTAAGGAAGTAATATCTTGTAGGGAACAATGGAGATTTTAAAGCTGTAGATATTAAGCACAGTGTCACTGACTATTCTTCAGAAGCATCAATTTCTCTGGTTATTCTGAAGTACTCCTTAGGGCTCAAACAAAAATCCCCCATTAGAATATCTGACAAGAAGAGGGAAAGGAAGGCAGAGCTCTGATTTCTTACTACTTCCAGAGTCAGATGACACCAAAAGTTCAACCTCAAACCACTTTCAGATTTGCTATCCTCCTTCAGTTTGGATAATTTGGATAATCTAAGGAATTAAAATCAAGCATCACAAATGTCTCTGTTTGCATTTGTGCAGTTTAAAGAGCAAGCTTTCAATTCTTTCCAATTTCCTCTGTACCACCAAAGGAATAAAAGTACTTTTATCAAAGCCAGCCTTCCTGGAAGTGTATAGGTCGATTGCAAATCTGCAGTGATTTCCCACTGACCATACATGGAAATGCTCCGTCTGTTTCCTGCTGTACATGGGGAATAAGGTTGTTGTTGTTGCTGTGTGCCTTCATATCATTTCTGACTTATGGTGACCCTAAGGGGAAACCTATCTTGGGTTTTCTTGGCAGGGTCAAAGCCCAACCACTATTCCATGTTGGCTATCTGAGAATAGTTTGTTTCATACAACAGGGTGGGGAATCAAGACCTAGAATTCTTAATGTAATTTTCCCTGGAGATAAGCTCTCATTTTTCAAAAGGAACTGACAGTTACATAAACACAGCTGTAGATTCATTAGTGTATAAACTGAAGATTTATAGTCAAGCTTTAAATGAGCTGATTTGAAAGTAAGCCTTACTGATTTCAACTGGAGTTGTTTTCAAGTAAAAAGTTATGAGTGTGAAAATAGTGTCACAACTGTGAATAAGTAGGGATCATAAATACAGGAAGCCCTCGTTTATTTGATGAGTTAGGGGCTGGAGGACTGTCAAAAAGTGGAATTGGTTGAAAAGTGGAACCCAGGTTTTTTAGCTTACAATTGCATTTTGGCCACCAAAAACCATAAATAACACACTACATTTCACTTCTGAGTGTGTACAAAAACTAAATAATACACTGTTATGTATACACATATGTGTACATACACGCACAAAAGCTTACTGGTACCTTTAATGTCCTGGTCTCAGTATATTACTGTATACTGGGTACATATTATATTATACTGTATATAGTATTATAAGTACAAATACTTTACAGTAATACTGAAGAAAATGTACCGCCCATTAATTGAAGGAGGTGTATGGTTTTGGGACCCAAAGTGAGCAAGCAATCCATTCTGCCACTGACTGGAGTATGAAGTGGATGATGTCATGGCCAAGGCAGGAGAAGTTATAGTTAAGCATACTTTGGCCCGATACATACGAGTGCTTTGTGGTGTGGTGGCGGCAATTCTAGGGCTCAGGAGCACGCACCAACCGCACGCTCCCAATCCCTAGTACGTGCAGGCAGCGCCATTTTTGAGCAACACCACCCATACGGGGGAGTATTGATGACATGTGGACATCTCAGCGCCCACACTTCTCTAAAAGGGAGTGTCATCATAAGGGCTGCGACGCAGCTGAAAGGAGCCGCTCTAGGCACTCCTTTTTTGCTGCGCTGCCGGGCCGTTTGGTTGCTGCGGCAACACTGCGCAGCAAGGAGGGGCAGCTCCAGTCCCCCTTTTCCAGGCAGTCTGTCAAGCCCCTTAGATAAGTAGCACCTGCTGGCCAATTGTTTTTTGTACAAAAAATGCTGTTGCCTGCACAGAAATAACGTTATTGTCTTCACAGAAAATGCTGTTTTCTGAGAAAAATAATAATCCATGTATAAATTTTGCACAGAACTGTGAAATCTCTCAGCAGTCCATCTCTCAAGAGGTTTTCCATCTCTCAAGAAATACATTTTTTACTTAGCTGTGTGCTGATTTTTCTTTTCTTTTTTTTTGGGGGGGGGTTCTTTTTTTTTTTCATCCCCCCCCCCATTCCGTCTTTACTGCACCTCTTTTACAGTCCCTTTTACAACACTTTGCTGGCTCTTTTGCTATCAGATATTATTCAGTAGAGCAGTTCTACCAGAAGTCTGTACTCCTGGCAGAAAAAAATTCTGCTAGAAAAAAGCATCTGTTGGCAGAAGGAGATTTCTTCCAACAACAGAGGCTTGTACCAAAGCCTAGCCACCCACAGCTGGCTCATTTTTGAGTTAGGATTGCCCTGTAAGGTTAATTTTAAATGGTACACAGAATTCTTATAAACTTGCAATGCAAAGCATGAAAGCCATCTTATTTCAACCAATGTTGTTTTCAAAGACTGAAGAATTACTCTCCTATCACTCTTTATCTCCACAATTGCAATTTAAATGGAGAGGAAGAACTGCCTTTCTGTCAAGCAGAGACCACTTCACAGAAATAGTGTAGCACTATTTTGAAATCCACATTCCTCTAATTATTAGTTTGAAGTATTTTCAAACAGACTTTGTATTTCTAGGGAAAAACACAACTTATATAACTAGAAAAGTCTTACACTCTTGAATTTCACATACATTAGATATTCTTTCAACAAACCTGGAGGTGCTCTGAAGAATTAATTAAACAGAAAACTGAAACCATAAATACCTTTCCTAGACAAGATCTAACAAAATAGTCCACAGCTGTATAAGAAAGCATCCATTACAATGTTTTTCAACAGATCAATAAGCAGGTATAGGTTTGAGTAAACAACAAGGCAAAGGCAAAACACTCTCCTTAAAATCTCAGTGGTTCATGGACCGCTTTTGAATATATCACTAAGTGTGTGTGTGTGTGTGTGTGTGTGTGTGTGTATCTCAACTGGTGACAATACTGATGGGAAAAGGAGTAGGAATGAGAGATTTTGGCCTTTTTTTTTTTTTTTTTTTTTTGTTTTCAAAAAAATCATACATTTCATCATAAATTTGGGAGAAAGACATTGGCCAGAATTGTAATAGGGACATTCACACACATAAGTTGTCCTTACCCATGTGCATGACCTTTTGGGGCACTGCAGGGGTGGACATACCCTTACTTCCAGCAACTTACCCAGTGCCTCCCCCATACACACATACTAAAAAAAATCTTGAAGCTGCCAGTGGGCAGGCAGACTGAGAGGTGTGTGGCTATGGTAACATAGCCAGATGTAAAATGATGACTTTGGTGCTGAGGGTCGCCAGGGTCTTCCTGAAGTCTCAGCATTGCTATGAAGATTCTATATTTGACTATGGCAGTAGTTCTCAATTTTTTTATCCCTGAGACCCACTTTACATCTACATGTGGATGTCACCTCTGCTCAATGTAATCTACGAATAAAAATATTTTTGTTTAGTGTGTGTATTTTCTTTGATACATTAATGTATATTCCTATTTTAATATTTTATAAGGAAATAACATAGTTTAATTTAAAAAAAAATTATTTAAACTAATTCAATACCTAACTCAACACATGTGTGAATTTTACACATATTGACTCTTGCACAGCCATACTCGCTTGCACCAGATATGTACACATTCAGTTATGCTCTTTCATTTTTGTCTTTCGCTCATGTACATGCTCATTTACTCTCTTTCTCAGTCATACAAAAACATTCATTCTCTTGTCTTGTGTATAGGTGAGTATACACAAGTGCACATGCAAGTATGTAAAAAAAAGAGATGAAGAGTGTGACAGAAGTGGAGAAGGAGAGATCAGGACCTCCATGTCTCACATCTCTCTTCTGCAGCTCTTGCATACACACCCCTGGAGTTCCCATCCTACCATGTGAGAATCTCTGGTCTGTAGGGATATAGCCAGATACAGTCAGCCCCTGGTATCTGCTGGGGTTTGGTTCCAGGACTCCCCATGGATAACACAATCTGTGGATACTCAAGTCCTATTAAATACAATGACCTAGTGTCCTGGACTGCATCCAACACACACACAAACACTGATAAAGATGGCTCAGCAAGAAAGGAGCTGGGAGACAGTCTACAGGCCTTTCTATTAGTCCTAGAGAAGCAAGTCACAAACACAGCCAAGGTCAGGATGCCAGAGTTCATGGAAGTCAGTTCAGTCCAAGGTTAGGGCAGCCAGAAGGTAACAAGAGTCCAATTCATTCCAAAGTCGAAGGTCCAAGGCAAACAAGGGTTCAAAGAAACAAGAAGCCAGTACTAACAGCAATCACCAAGAAGGATACTGCAATAATTGCTGGCAAAGGGTCAGCGTTCTGTAGCTACTTAAATACAGTGGTGCCTCGGGTTACGAAATTAATTCGTAACGCGGCCGCTTTCGTAACCCGAAAAGCCTTCGTAAGCCGAATTGCCATAGGCGCTAATGGGGAAAAGCCGCGATTCCGTGCGAAAAAGCCGAAAAAAGCACCAAAAGTTTTTTCGTAACCCGAAAAAACATTCGTAACCCGGAACAATGATTCCCTATGGGATTTTTTCGTATCCCGAAAATTTCGTAACCTGGGTATTTCGTATCCCGAGGTACCACTGTACAGGACGCCTTCCCTTGAGCCAGCTGTGGCTTATCAATGGCTTGCTTCTCTGCAAGCCTCCTGGATCTATGCATGCAAGCACTCTCAGCTCTCTGCTGCCTAAAGGAAGGAACTTCCAGGCTTGGTTCTTCCTCAGAGTCACTACTAGGTTGCTGAGCCTCAGGAGGAATCCTTACAGTGCTAGGACCTGGCTGAGCTTCATCCCCTGGGTCTGGCTGGGAGATCAGGGCTGGGGTCTGGCAGGGCAGGATTAGGACCCGGTATAGCCTCCATTTCCTCTTGCACTTGAGGTGCAACGGCCTCCTCCTCATCCTCCTCATCCTGCTCTTGGCTAGCCATAACACCTAGTAGAATAGTGTTCCTTATATAAAATGGCAAAATCAATGCTTGAATCTGTGGCTTAAAAAAATCTGATCCTGCCCATGTGTGGCCATTTAAGGGGCTTTTCAGAAAGTCCAGGAGACAAATAACAACATATATCCACATATGGATGAATACAGTATACTGACGGGATTAGGCCTGAGGCCAAAGAGATTTTGCAAAGCTGAATAAAAAAGAGAGCAAAACTGAATGATTCACCCATCCGGACAGAGGACTTTGTCGCTCTTAAAAGTCTGGCTTTGAATTCATGTTCATTCAACCATATCTCTGGTGCTAAATTAAGATTACCAGCTCCTCTTTTTGTTCACCCCCCAGGAGACTCTTTTTAAATACCTACATGAAGGTATAACATGGTTCTCCCATTTATATTGGAATAGCTAAAAATATCTGGAGCTATAGGGCAAAACGAAAAGGAAGAGGGTTACTGAATACATACATAGCACAAAAAGGACCTTGGTTACCAGTTGATTTTATCATTCAAAAAATGTTGTCACAATTCTATACTTCCAAATTCTGAGAAGGCTAGATCAAAGTTCTGTTATCTGATTATGCATTGGTCAAATTTGTTTCTTGTGTAATTACACTCTAAAGGTGGATCTACACTGGCCAGAATGCTTCCGGTTGCTCCCAGAATATTCTTGAAGCTGCTTTGAATCTCTCTTGTTATCTGTGCATTCTGGAGTGACACTGGGTGGCTGTTTACCCACTGTGCCAGCAGAGGCCACCTCCACTGGCAGTGTTGCTCTGGAATGCCTAGGTAACAAGGGGAATTTGAGTCACTCCACTGCCCAGTATTGATCACATGGCTGGGCACCTTGTGGTGACCTCAGAGGGAAGAACCTGTGCCAGCAGACTGCACAGCAGGATACAGTGTAAGCAGCTGCCCAGCACTGCTCTGGATTTTCCTAGAAAATCTGGAGCAAAAGATGGTTTAAATCAAGGATTGTCCAGATCCAATCTGGAACTTGCCTCACATCATGTCTGCACAAGATGGCATGAGACTGAGGGGGAAATGGTGTAAATATCCTGTGTAGACGTGCCCTAAGAATCCTAAAAAGGCTGTTCAAAACTCATTGAAATCCTACAAGCACCTTCTTAAAATCACTTTCTCATATCCTCAAAATCTAATCTGTCACTTCATACTTTAGTCTTTCCTTTCAAAGTCCAGGCAAATGATTGTAGTTTTCCCATGGATTCAGTAAGCATACACAGTTACTACTGATAGGCTGACTGAATATTAATTGAATGCACTGATTGATAGGCTGACACACTGAGTAGCATGACACAGAAATGCAACAGATACAATGGTCACATATTCCTATACTAGGCTGCTGGTAGGTCAGCTAGGTCAGCTAGAACCTGAACAGAGAGGAAGAATAATTATGTTTACAAGTTTTTTTTAAAAAAAACATATTTATTGAGTATATGCACAAATCTTGATGGGGCAAAATAAGCATTTTTCTACATTTGGCAAAGTTCACCCATCAATTGGTATACATTTTTTTACAGTAATTTTTTTTTAGCTTGCATATTCTGAGTATGATTTGATAGAGGTTAAGTACTTTTAATAAGTGGTTCATACTGAGAACCAAATGAGATGTAACACAAGAAATCTGTGATTAAGGTCTCCCATGGTTTTTTTTAAGTGTTAACAACAACCAGAGGGGGACTCAATTCAGACTTGAACCGTGGCTCTGGGGAGGGGAGAGATAAACAGTTAAACACTCACTCAAAACTCCAATTAGCCCTGCCAGGCTAAAAACACAGATACCAAATGAGTATCCAAATATTTTGCCCTATGGGATAAATAACAGCTGGGATGATTTTAATTGATAGAATGGCATACAGGGAAAGTGCTGACCCTCCACAGGTGTGACAATTTCAATTAGTTATTGTGATACAAACTAACTTGACCCATCACTCCTGGACTGATGTGCAATTTGGAACTTAGTTATCCACAATTCTTTGCATTTCCCAAATATTCTGAAAAAATTGTTGGCTCAGATGTACATAAAAAGATATTTTGAAATCTGTACTTTGAAAGATAATATGTTTAGAAATGCCTGCTTTCAAAAGTATAAATTATTAAATGAACCTGAGTATACTGGCCAGCCTGCCTGCCTGCCTTTTAATAGAAGAGATTTAAACACATATAAAAGCAACATGGACCAGGAATAGATTGATTCACCTATCACTATTCTCAGTCTGAATTATCCTATTGCACTGACAATGAAAAATACACTCGCCTGATTGATCCTAAGTTACAGACCTCTTCCAACCACTCTCATTAATATTCCTATAGCTCTGTTATATATTGTTGATATTTTTATCTCTTCCATCCCATTAATGACTCTTTTTTTTATAGAAGGGAGGATGTGAAATCAGACATGTCCACAACTACAAAAATATCATAGAGCCTGTACAGACTGGCCCTTAAGACCGGCCTAGGGGTGGAGATGGGGCATGACGCAAGTCCAACTCTATCCCAATGGTGATGTAATACTGCGTGCCACACCACATGGCATGTGGCATCACGGTGGTTCTCTGGCACTGTGTCTAGATGACACAGTGCCAAAGAAGCACCATGGCTATTGCACCCTTTCCGAGGCGCAGAAAGGAGCTGCTTTTCATGGCTCCTTTTTGTGCCGTGGAAAAACCAGATCAGGACTGGGGCGTGCGGTTGCCATAGCCTTGATCTCCCTAACATGGAGGGTGCTGCATTCCGCCCCTTCAGCGGCAGTCTCTACAGCCCCATAGTGCTATTAAAGCTAATTCATAAAGGTCCACCATTTTA